>NC_056448.1:8163288-8463288 GCF_018296145.1 Oncorhynchus tshawytscha
CTTACAGTGTGTTCTCCTGCTCCCCCCCCTCTCTCTCTCCCTCTCTCCCTATCTAAACCGCTCTCTCTCTCTCTCTTTCTCTCTCTCTCTCTCTCCCTCTCTCTCTCTCCCTCTCTCCTATCTAAAGCTCTCTCTCTATCTCTCTTCTCTCTCTCTCTCTCTCTCTCTCTCCCTATCTAAAGCTCTCTCTCTCTCTCTTTCTCTCTCTCTCTCTCCTCTCCCTCTCTCTCTCTCCCTCTCTCCCTATCTAAAGCTCTCTCTCTCTCTCTCCCTATCTAAACCTCTCTCTCTCTCTCTCTCTCTCTCTTTCTCTCTCTCCCTCTCTCTCTCTCCCCTATCTAAACCTCTCTCTCTCCCTCTCTCCCTATCTAAACCCCTCTCTCTCTATCTCTCTCTCTCTCTCTCTCTCTCTCTTGTTGACTCTCTGAGCTTGGTTACAGAAGCTTAACAAGTTTGTAAGTTTAGGTTTTTAAGTTTGCCACAGTTCCTGTCACAGTGGAGACACAACATGCCAAACCAAACCCCTGGGGAAAAGGACTGGAACCCAGTGTCCTTAAAGTACTGTACCAGGAAGAAAAGAGACCATATGAACATATAAATAGCCACATTATTTGAGCTATATTGGTAGAAGGACACAGTCAAGTGCACTTGGACGTTACCACGCCTGTACCCTGACCTGCCACTACCCTCCCTGCCACTACCCTGCCCTGCCACTACCCTTCCCTGCCACTACCCTGCCCTGCCACTACCCTTCCCTGCCACTACCCTGCCCTGCCACTACCCTTCCCTGCCACTACCCTGCCCTGCCACTACCCTTCCCTGCCACTACCCTTCCCTGCCACTACCCTGCCCTGCCACTACCCTACCCTTCCCTGCCACTACCCTGCCCTGCCACTACCCTTCCCTGCCACTACCCTGCCCTGCCACTACCGTGCCCTGCCACTACCCTGCCCTGCCCTGCCACTACCCTGCCCTGCCACTACCCTTCCCTGCCACTAAACTGCCCTTCCACTACCCTGCCCTGCCACTACCCTGCCCTGCCACTACCCTTCCCTGCCACTACCCTGCCCTGCCACTACCCTTCCCTACCACTACCCTGCCCTGCCACTACCCTGCCCTGCCACTACCCTGCCCTGCCACTACCCTGCCCTGCCACTACCCTTCCCTGCCACTACCCTGCCCTGCCACTACCGTGCCCTGCCACTACCCTGCCCTGCCCTGCCCTGCCACTACCCTACCCTGCCCTGCCCTGCCACTACCCTTCCCTGCCACTACCCTGCCCTGCCACTACCGTGCCCTGCCACTACCCTGCCCTGCCCTGCCACTACCCTGCCCTGCCACTACCCTTCCCTGCCACTAAACTGCCCTTCCACTACCCTGCCCTGCCACTACCCTGCCCTGCCACTACCCTTCCCTGCCACTACCCTGCCCTGCCACTACCCTTCCCTACCACTACCCTGCCCTGCCACTACCCTGCCCTACCACTACCCTGCCCTGCCACTACCCTTCCCTGCCACTAGCCTTCCCTGCCACTACCCTGCCCTGCCACTATCCTTCCCTGCCACTACCCTGCCCTGCCACTACCCTGCCCTGCCCTGCCACTACCCTGCCACTACCCTTCCCTGCCACTACCCTGCCCTGCCACTACCGTGCCCTGCCACTACCCTGCCCTGCCCTGCCACTACCCTGCCCTGCCACTATCCTTCCCTGCCACTAAACTGCCCTTCCACTACCCTGCCCTGCCACTACCCTGCCCTGCCACTACCCTTCCCTGCCACTACCCTGCCCTGCCACTACCCTTCCCTACCACTACCCTGCCCTGCCACTACCCTGCCCTACCACTACCCTGCCCTGCCACTACCGTGCCCTGCCACTACCCTGCCCTGCCCTTCCACTACCGTGCCCTGCCACTACCCTGCCCTGCCCTGCCACTACCCTGCCCTGCCACTACCCTTCCCTGCCACTACCCTGCCCTGCCACTACCGTGCCCTGCCACTACCCTGCCCTGCCCTGCCACTACCCTACCCTGCCCTGCCCTGCCACTACCCAGCCACTACCCTGCCCTGCCACTACCCTTCCCTGCCACTACCCTGCCCTGCCACTACCCTGCCCTACCACTACCCTGCCCTGCCACTACCCTTCCCTGCCACTACCCTTCCCTGCCACTACCCTGCCCTGTCACTACCCTGCCCTGCCACTACCCTGCCCTGCCACTACCCCTGTCTGTAACCCTGCCCTACCACTACCCTGCCCTGCCACTACCCTTCCCTGCCACTACCCTTCCCTGCCACTACCCTGCCCTGTCACTACCCTGCCCTGCCACTACCCTGCCCTGCCACTACCCCTGTCTGTAACCCTGCCCTACCACTACCCTGCCCTGCCTGGACCTAACCCTGTCTGGACCTAACCCTGTCGGTACCCTGCCCTACCACTACCCTGCCATGTCTGGACCTAACCCTGTCTGGACCTAACCCTGTCTGGACCTAACCCTGTCTGTACCCTGCCATGTCTGGACCTAACCCTGCCACTACCCTGCTCTACCACTACCCTGCCATGTCTGTACCTAACCCTGTCTGTACCTAATTCTGTCTGTACCTAACGCTGTCTGTACCTAACCCTGTCTGTATCTAACCCTGTCAGGACCTAACCCTATCTGGACCTAACCCTGTCTGGACCTAACCCTGGCTGGACCTAACTCTGGCTGGACCTAACCCTGTCTGTACCTAACCCTGTCTGTACCCTACCCTACCTGGACCTAACCCTGTCTGTAACCCTGCCCTACCACTACCCTGCCCTGCCTGGACCTAACCCTGTCTGGACCTAACCCTGTCTGTACCCTGCCCTACCACTACCCTGCCATGTCTGGACCTAACCCTGTCTGGACCTAACCCTGTCTGGACCTAACCCTGTCTGTACCCTGCCATGTCTGGACCTAACCCTGTCTGTGCCCTGCCCTGTCTGTACCTAACCCTGCCTGGACCCTGTCTGGACCTAACCCTGTCTGTACCCTGCCCTGTCTGGACCTAACCCTGTCTGAACCTAACCCTGCCTGGACCTAACCCTGTCAGGACCCTGCCCTGCCTGGACCTAACCCTGTCTGGACCCTGCCCTGCCTGAACCTAACCCTGTCTGGACCTAACCCTGTCTGAACCTAACCCTGTCTGAACCTAACCCTGCCTGTACCTAACCCTGTCAGGACCCTGCCCTGCCTGGACCTAACCCTGTCTGGACCCTGCCCTGCCTGAACCTAACCCTGTCTGGACCTAACCCTGTCTGTACCCTGCCCTGTCTGGACCTAACCCTGTCTGGACCTAACCCTCTCTGGACCTAACCCTGTCTGTACCTAACCCTGTCTGTACCCTGCCCTGCCTGGACCTAACCCTGTCTGTACCCTGCCCTGCCTGGACCTAACCCTGTCTGTACCCTGCCCTGCCCTACCACTACCCTGCCCTGCCTGGACCTAACCCTGTCTGTACCCTGCCCTACCACTACCCTGCCCTGCCTGGACCTAACCCTGTCTGTACCCCGCCCTACCACTACCCTGCCAAGTCTGGACCTAACCCTGTCTGTACCTAACCCTGTCTGGACCTAACCCTGTCTGTACCCTGCCATGTCTGGACCTAACCCTGTCTGGACCTAACCCTGTCTGGACCTAACCCTGTCTGTACCCTGCCCTGCCTGGACCTAACCCTGTCTGTACCCTGCCCTGCCTGGACCTAACCCTGTCTGGACCTAACCCTGTCTGGACCTAACCCTGTCTGGACCTAACCCTGTCTGTACCCTGCCCTGCCCTGCCTGGACCTAACCCTGTCTGTACCCTGCCCTGCCCTGCCTGGACCTAACCCTGTCTGTACCCTGCCCTGCCTGGACCTAACCCTGCCTGTACCTAACCCTGTCTGTACCCTGCCCTGTCTGTACCTAACCCTGTCTGGACCTAACCCTGTCTGGACCTAACCCTGTCTGGACCTAACCCTGTCTGGACCTAACCCTGCCTGGACCTAACGCTGTCTGGACCTAACCCTGTCTGGACCTAACCCTGCCTGGACCTAACCCTGTCTGGACCTAACCCTGTCTGGACCTAACCCTGCCTGTACCTAACCCTGTCTGTACCCTGCCCTGTCTGTACCTAACCCTGTCTGTACCTAACCCCATCTGTACCCTGCCCTGTCTGTACTCTAACCCTGTCTGTACCCTGCCCTGTCTGTACCCTGCCCTGCCGACAGTATACCCCACCTGGTCTCTCTGAGCTGTCTCCCCTTGCCTCCAGGCCACAGAACAGAGTGGAACAGAGAGCAGAACGTAGAGCCACTCACCTAGAGTCCCACAGGGTTTGTTCTTGTAAGTGCAGATGTCGTACCTGAGGGAGGAAGAGGAAGAAGAAACATGAGGATTCTTCTGTCAGGCGCTCTGTGCTTCTATTCTGCTCTACTCTCGTCTCCTCTATTCTATGTTCATCTATTCTATTTTATTCTATTCTCAGCACCTTTGATGTCAAAACCAGGCATCTCAGGCAGTTACCTGCAGTATTTGACCTTAGTTGTTATACAGCAACAAGTCTTTGAACGGTTTAGTCATATCATGAAGGTTTGTCCTTCTATAAAAGCACATGCAGACAGACAGACAGGCAGGCAGGCAGACAGGCAGACAGGCAGGCAGGCAGGCAGGCAGGCAGGCAGGCAGGCAGGCAGGCAGGCAGGCAGGCAGACAGGAAGCAACACAGTGTTTAAAGTCCAATAAGACCCTGCTGTGTCCCTGTTGTAACCCTCGCCCTCAGTCCGCCCGCCCGCCCGTCAGTCCGTCCGTCCTCCTATCTATCTGTACATCTCTCTCTCTCATCTCTCTCTCTCTCTCTCTGATACAATGCTAATCCAATCCAGCGCAGGAAAAACAGTTCCATACAGTCAGCCTCAGCGTTTACAGAGCACACATCATACATTTATAATGAGTGATCCAATCATTCCTAAAGCTTTTAATCTATTAAAAACCCAAGGACACTGCAAATTACATTTCATTTTGCCCCCCCCTCCCTCCGTCTGTTTCCCCTCCACCCCCTATCCCGGTGGACCGGTTCCAAACCCATGAGGTACGGTCTCGAGGACAAGCAGACTCCACCTCGTTTAGGACATCTATTTATTTAGATTTACTTCCTTTAATTTCCCCCTGAGTTTCTCAAACACCACGGGCCACGTTCCAAACGAGACACCGCATCCTCGATGACGTGGCCAGAGCCTAATAAAGCAACAACAGCGAGGGATGGAGAGGTCGCTCTGTATAGCACGGTGCCTAGAGGGAGGAGCTGGACGTGGACCATACATAACCTCAAGGATAATGAGCGGAATGACTCTGTCTGGGGAGAATGTCTCCTCTCTTCCTGATGGGCCCACAATGGCAAGAGAGCCATAAGAACAGAACAGAACAGAAGAGAGAGAGAGAGAGAGCGAGAGAGAGAGAGAGAGAGAGAGAGAGAGAGAGAAAGCTGTGAACGATCTGAGAGACAAGGCAAGAAGGGCATTCTATGCCATCAAAAGAAACATAAATTTCAACATACCAATTAGGATTTGGCTAAAAATACTTGAATCAGTCATAGAGCCCATTGCCCTTTATGGTTGTGAGGTCTGGGGTCCGCTCACCAACCAAGACTTCACAAAATGGGACAAACACCAAATTGAGACTCTGCACGCAGAATTCTGCAAAAATATCCTCCGTGTACAACGTAGAACACCAAATAATGCATGCAGAGCAGAATTAGGCCGATACCCACTAATTATCAAAATCCAGAAAAGAGCTGTTAAATTCTACAACCACCGAAAAGGAAGCGATTCACAAACCTTCCATAACAAAGCCATCACCTACAGAGAGATGAACCTGGAGAAGAGTACCCTAAGCAAGCTGGTCCTGGGGCTCTGTTCACAAACACAAACACACACTACAGAGCCCCAGGACAGCAGCACAATTAGACCCAACCAAATCATGAGAAAACAAAAAGATAACTACTTAACACATTGGAAAGAATTAACAAAAAAACAGAGCAAACTAGAATGCTATTTGGCCCTACACAGAGAGTACACAGCGGCAGAATACCTGACCACTGTGACTGACCCAAAATTAAGGAAATCCTTGACTATGTACAGACTCAGTGAGCATAGCCTTGCTATTGAGAAAGGCCGCCGTAGGCAGACATGGCTCTCAAGAGAAGACAGGCTATGTGCTCACTGCCCACAAAATGAGGTGGAAACTGAGCTGCATTTCCTAACCTCCTGCCCAATGTATGACCATATTAGAGAGACATATTTCCCTCAGATTACACAGATCCACAAAGAATTCGAAAACAAATCCAATTTTGAAAAACTCCCATATCTACTGGGTGAAATTCCACAGTGTGCCATCACAGCAGCAAGATTTGTGACCTGTTGCCACGAGAAAAGGGCAACCAGTGAAGAACAAACACCATTGTAAATACACCCATATTTATGCTTATTTATTTGATCTTGTGTCCTTTAACCATTTGTACATTGTTAAAACACTATATATATATATAATATGACATTTGTAATGTCTTTACTGTTTTGAAACTTCTGTATGTGTAATGTTTACTGTTAATTTTTGTTGTTTTTCACTTTATATATTCACTTTGTATGTTGTCTACCTCACTTGCTTTGGCAATGTTAACACATGTTTCCCATGCCAATAAAGCCCTTGAATTGAATTGAATTGAGAGAGACTGATTGTTTTGTTTAATTAACTTTGTTGGTTTTTGTCATTGTTGTTTTGTTTTTGTTTTTTAATTTGCTGTGGCAATGTAAACACGTTTCCCATGCCAATAAATACTTTGAATTTAATTGAGAGAGAGAGACAGAGAGAGAGAGACATAGAGAGACATAGAGAGAGAAAGGGAGAGAGAGAGAGAGAGAGAGAAAGAAAGAGAGAAAGAGAGAGAAAGCGAGAGAGAGAGACAGACAGAGAGAGAGAGAGAGAGAGAGAGAGAGAGAGAGGAAGAAAGAGAGAGGGAGAGAGAGAGACAGACAGAGAGAGAGAGAGAGAGAGAGAGAGAGAGAGAAAGAAGAGAGAGAGAAAGAGAGAGAGAGAGAGCGAGCGAGAGAAAGGGAGAGAGAGAGAAAGCGAGAGAGAGAGAAAGGGAGAGAGAGAGAGAGAGAGAGAGAGAGAGAGAAAGCGAGAGAGAGAGAGAGAGAGAGAGATAGACATTCAGACAAGGGGAACGAAGGAGAGGTCACAATCATGATTCATGCCTAGAAGGACGACCCATCCGAACAGACTCCATCCACCTCAAGGATAATGTCTCCTCCTTATGTCCTGATTGACCGCAACCAGCCCGCAACCACAGGAGGCCAACACCAGGACGACCGCTACCGTCAAGACCGCTACCATGACATCATCGTTTCTGTGCACTCCTGGTGACCTCAGCCTGCCCTCAGCAAAGTGAACCAACCCCCGCACGGCATGCTTAGAAGCTTCTTTTCATTTGACTTCCATGGAACTTTTATTGTACCAGGCAAGTCAATTAATAACAAATTCTTATTCAGGATGACGGCCTGGCAGAAGTTGAGTTTGGGAGTACAGTATGCCGTGCATTTGGTGTTGTCGGCTGTATACACTTCACGACGGACTTAGAAGTGAGAGAGGCTCAAACGCAACACACAGAGACAACCTCCAGAGGCAGTTCCCACATGTTTTAAATGAGGGGATATAGATAGTACTACGATAAAGAGCGTGGCCTAGGGCATCCCTCATCATCATCTCATAAAACACTTTTATTTAACCTGATATTTTTCTTCATTAGCCATAAATGTAATAGCCACACATACAGTAAAGCTGCGCGTTGCTAACGCAAACAGTCTTAACATCGCTGGGCTCTCTCTTGAAGGTGGATTCCACCTGGGAACGGGGGAATGTTCTAGCACAAGCGGTGGTAAATGAAAGCTTCTCGAGGTCCATCATGAACTATTTATACTCTCTCTAATGTTACCATCCTTCAGCCCAGCTCGTCACCAACACACACATCTTGTTGTCCCATTAAACGTAGGCCCTACCAAAGTTCTGATTCTCATTCTCTCTCTCTCTCCTCCACCCTCCCTCTCTTTCTCTCGCTCTCTATCTCTCCTCTTCCCCCTCTCTCTCCTTTCTCTCTCTTTCCTCCATCCCTCTCTCTCTCCTCCCCCTCCCTCCCTCCCTCCCACCCTTTCTCTCTCTCTCCCTCCCTTTCTCTGTCCCTCCCTCTCTCGCTCTCTCTCTCACACACTATCTCTCTCTCTCTCGCTCTCACTCTCTCGCTCTCTCTCTCTCTCACACACTCTCTCTCTCGCTCTCACTCTCGCTCTCACTCTCAATCTCTCTCTCTCCTCTCTCTCTCTCTCTCTCTCCTCTCCACCCCCTCTCTCTCTCCTCCCCCCCTCTCTCTCTCTCTCCTCACCCCCCTCTCTCTCTCTCTCTCTCCTCACCCCCCCCTCTCTCTCGCTCTCTCTCTCCCTCACCCCCCCTCTCTCTCTCTCTCTCTCTCTCTCTCTCTCTCCTCACCCCCCCTCTCTCTAATAAGATGTTGTACTGGGCCTATAACGCAAACCCACAGTCACTGAACTTCACTGAACCCTGTAAGCAGCCTGCAGCATGTATATACAACACAATGCTTTAGTGAAAGCATAGCAGCTAGTGTTGGTTTAGCATCAGACAGACGGTGGAAAGCCCTATAGCAGCAGAAGGCTGAGGTGATGTAACTTTGGCAGTACAGACCTGCCCTCCGATAATTACCAGCACAACAGACAGACAGGTGTCTGGGAACAGCACTCACAAAAAAAACCTTCAGTAGCCTGCTGGCATCAGAATCCAAGCAAAACTTCTAACGCTGCTTCTAAGGCGACCAACCATTACATTCAGTAGCAATAGAGGACCTTACCTACTACAGTATCTCCTATTGACGGCTCACTAAACAGCTTAAGTCAACTAGCACTAGGCGAACATTAGTCCACAGCCAGGCAGGAAGAGTCAAAAGCAGGGTTTTAGCCCATGTCAATCACACCACGGTCAACAATAATGCCAATAGCAGTTATGACAGTGTTTTTGCCGCAACACGGTTACCAGCCATAAATCTTAGTGTGCCTGAAAGACCATCGCTTCCCGTTGTCATCGGCTTCACCCAGAGCCAGTAATAGATATGAGTAGTGGCCTGGCTGTGTGTTTCAACGCTACTGTTCTGGCTGTGAAACGCAGACGCAGCACAAAGTGGGAAGGTGGAAGGACTGCTAAAGCGTTTAAGTAAACGAACGCACAAAAGACATATGGCGAGGTCAATTACCGCACACTTCTACCGCCGAACGAACCATCATCGAAAATCCAATCATATGTTTTTTGCCACTTGCGCCAAATACAACAGGTGTAGTAGACCTTACCGTGAAATGCTTACTCACAAAGCCCTTAACCAACAACGCAGAGCTGTTTCAAAAGTAAGTACGAAAACTGTGCCTCTTAGACTAAAGGAAAAATGGTAACACAATAAAAATAACATTAACAATAACGAGGCAATGTACAGGGGTATCGGTAACGAGGCTATGTACAGGGGTATCGGTAATGAGGCTATGTACAGGGGTATTGGTAACGAGGCAATGTACAGGGGTATCGGTAACGAGTCAATGTGCAGGGGTATCGGTAACGAGTCAATGTGCAGGGGTATCGGTAACGAGTCAATGTGCAGGGGTATCGGTAACGAGGCTATGTACAGGGGTATCGGTAACGAGTCTATGTACAGGGGTATCGGTAACGAGTCAATGTGCAGGGGTATCGGTAACGAGGCTATGTACAGGGGTATCGGTAACGAGTCAATGTGCAGGGGTATCGGTAACGAGGCTATGTACAGGGGTATCGGTAACGAGTCTATGTACAGGGGTATCGGTAACGAGGCTATGTACAGGGGTATCGGTAACGAGTCAATGTGCAGGGGTATCGGTAACGAGGCTATGTACAGGGGTATCGGTAACGAGTCAATGTGCAGGGGTATCGGTAACGAGGCTATGTACAGGGGTATCGGTAATGAGGCTATGTGCAGGGGTATCGGTAACGAGTCAATGTGCAGGGGTATCGGTAACGAGGCTATGTACAGGGGTATCGGTAACGAGGCTATGTACAGGGGTATCGGTAACGAGTAAATGTGCAGGGGTATCGGTAACTAGGCTTTGTACAGGGGTATCAGTAACGAGTCAATGTGCAGGGGAATCGGTAACGAGGCTATGTACAGGGGTATCGGTAACGAGTCAATGTGCAGGGGTATCGGTAACGAGGCTATGTACAGGGGTATCGGTAACGAGTAAATGTGCAGGGGTATCGGTAACGAGGCTATGTACAGGGGTATTGGTAACGATGCTATGTACAGGGGTATCGGTAACGAGTCAATGTGCAGGGGTATCGGTAACGAGGCTATGTACAGGGGTATCGGTAATGAGGCAATGTACAGTGGTATCGGTAACGAGGCTATGTACAGGGGTATCGGTAACGAGGCTATGTACAGGGGTATCGGTAACGAGGCTATGTGCAGGGGTGCGAGGTAGTTGAGGTAGTTGAGGTAATACAGTACATGCATGTGGGTTAGGGGTTAAATGACTATGCACAGATAATAAACAGAAAGTATGTATTTATTTCATCCCAGGCCCCGTCCGCACTGGAGGCCTTTTGGTCGACCGTCATTGTAAATAAGGATTTGTTCTGAACTGACTTGCCTCGTTAAATAAAAGCTCAATAAAAAGACATGTCAAAAATAAAACAGCAGCATGTGAGAAGAGTGTGAATGTGTGTGTGTGTGTGTGTGTGTGTCTGTGTTTTGTGTGTGTGTGTTGGAATGTTAGTGTAGTATGTGGGTCTGTGGTTAGAGTCCAGTGAGTGTACATCAAGTCTGCGTAACAGAGTCAGTGCAAAACATAATAATAGGTAAGAGGAAAATAAGGGTGTGTGTGCGTGCATGTGTGTGTGTCTGTGTAGGTACGTGAGAGTGGAGGTGGAGAATCTACCGTGTGATGAGGACAGCGTTGTCATGGTGAGCCATGCCGTTCTCCGGGATGCTGTTCCCGTCTCCTTGGTGACTGAGGATGGACTTCTGCCACTTACAGAAGCTGTCTAGAGACTTGTCTGCATGGTGGTTGATCTCCAGGTTGGGCTGGATAGAACATACAGCACACATTACAACACAGTCTGAACACATCCACAACCCTGAACACTTCCACAACCCTGAACAGTCTGAACACATCCACAACCCTGAACAGTCTGAACACATCCACAACCCTGAACATTCTGAATAGATCCACAACCCTGAACAGTCTGAACACATCCACAACCCTGAACAGTCTGAACACATCCACAACCCTGAACATTCTGAACACATCCACAACCCTGAACAGTCTGAATACATCCACAACCCTGAACAGTGAACATCCACAACCCTGAACACATACCAACCCTGAACAGTCTGAACACATCCACAACCCTGAACAGTCTGAACACATGAACAGTCTGAACACATCCACAACCCTGAACAGTCTGAACACATCCACAACCCTGAACAGTCTGAACACATCCACAACCCTGAACAGTCTGAACACATCCACAACCCTGAACAGTCTGAACACATCCACAACCCAGAACAGTCTGAACACATCCACAACCCTGAACAGTCTGAACACATCCACAACCCTGAACAGTCTGAACACATCCACAACCCTGAACAGTCTGAATACATCCACAACCCTGAACAGTCTGAACACATCACAACCCTGAACAGTCTGAACACATCCACAACCCTGAACATTCTGAACACATCCACAACCCTGAACAGTCTGAACACATCCACAACCCTGAACAGTCTGAACACATCCACAACCCTGAACAGTCTGAACACATCCACAACCCTGAACAGTCTGAACACATCCACAACCCTGAACACATCCACAGAACAGTCTGAACACATCCACAACCCTGAACAGTCTGAATACATCCACAACCCTGAACAGTCTGAATACATACACAGCCCTGAACAGTCTGAATACATACACAACCCTGAACAGTCTGAACACATCCACAACCCTGAACAGTCTGAATCCACAACCCTGAACACACATCCACAACCCTGAACAGTCTGAACACATCCACAACCCTGAACATTCTGAATACATCCACAACCCTGAACAGTCTGAACACATCCACAACCCTGAACAGTCTGAACACATCCACAACCCTGAACAGTCTGAACACATCCACAACCCTGAACAGTCTGAACACATCCACAACCCTGAACAGTCTGAACACATCCACAACCCTGAACAGTCTGAACACATCCACAACCCTGAACAGTCTGAACACATCCACAACCCTGAACAGTCTGAACACATCCACAACCCTGAACAGTCTGAACACATCCACAACCCTGAACAGTCTGAACACATCCACAACCCATAACATTATGAACACATCCACAACCCTGAACATTCTGAATACATCCACAACCCTGAACAGTCTGAACACATCCACAACCCTGAACAGTCTGAACACATCCACAACCCTGAACAGTCTGAATACATCCACAACCCTGAACAGTCTGAATACATCCACAACCCTGAACATTCTGAACACATCCACAACCCTGAACAGTCTGAACACATCCACAACCCTGAACAGTCTGAACACATCCACAACCCTGAACACATCCACAACCCTGAACAGTCTGAACACATCCACAACCCTGAACAGTCTGAACACATCCACAACCCTGAACAGTCTGAATACATCCACAACCCTGAACAGTCTGAATACATACACAGCCCTGAACAGTCTGAATACATACACAACCCTGAACAGTCTGAACACATCCACAACCCTGAACAGTCTGAATACATCCACAACCCTGAACATTCTGAACACATCCACAACCCTGAACAGTCTGAACACATCCACAACCCTGAACATCTGAACACATCCACAACCCTGAACATTCTGAACACATCCACAACCCTGAACAGTCTGAACACATCCACAACCCTGAACAGTCTGAACACATCCACAACCCTGAACAGTCTGAACACATCCACAACCCTGAACAGAACACATCCACAACCCTGAACATTCTGAACACATCCACAACCCTGAACAGTCTGAACACATCCACAACCCTGAACAGTCTGAACACATCCACAACCCTGAACAGTCTGAACACATCCACAACCCTGAACATTCCTAACACATCCACAACCCTGAACAGTCTGAATACATCCACAACCCTGAACAGTCTAAACACATCCACAACCCTGAACAGTCTGAATACATCCACAACCCTGAACAGTCTGAATACATACACAACCCTGAACAGTCTGAATACATCCACAACCCTGAACAGTCTGAATACATCACAACCCTGAACATTCTGAACACATCCACAACCCTGAACAGTCTGAACACATCCACAACCCTGAACAGTCTGAACACATCCACAACCCCTGAACACATCCACAACCCTGAACAGTCTGAACACATCCACAACCTTGAACAGTCTGAAGACATCCACAACCCTGAACAGTCTGAACACATCCACAACCCTGAACACATCCACAACCCTGAATAGAACCACAACCCAGAACAGTCTGAATACATCCACAACCGAGAACATTCTGAACACATCCACAACCCTGAACAGTCTGAACATATCCACAACCCTGAACAGTCTGAACACATCCACAACCCTAAACAGTCTGAACACATCCACAACCCTGAACAGTCTGAACACATCCACAACCCAGAACAGTCTGAACACATCCACAACCCTGAAAATTCTGAATTCACAACCCAGAACAGTCTGAACACGTCCACAACCCAAAACAGTCTGAACACATCCACAACCCTGAACAGTCTGAATACATACACAACCCTGAACAGTCTGAATACATCACAACCCTGAACAGTCTGAACATCTGAACAGTCTGAACACATCCACAACCCTGAACAGTCTGAACACATCCACAACCCTGAACAGTCTGAACACATCCACAACCCTGAACAGTCTGAACACATCCACAACCCTGAACAGTCTGAATACATCCACAACCACAACAGTCTGAACACATCCACAACCCTGAACAGTCTGAATACATCCACAACCCTGAACAGTCTGAACACATCCACACCCTGAACACATCCACAACCCTGAACAGTCTGAACACATCCACAACCCTGAACAGTCTGAACACATCCACAACCTTGAACAGTCTGAACACATCCACAACCCTGAACAGTCTGAACACATCCACAACCCTGAACACATCCACAACCCAGAACAGTCTGAACACATCCACAACCCTGAACATTCTGAACACATCCACAACCCTGAACAGTCTGAACACATCCACAACCCTGAACAGTCTGAACACATCCACAACGCTGAACAGTCTGAACACATCCACAACCCTGAAAATTCTGAATTCACAACCCAGAACAGTCTGAACACGTCCACAACCCAAAACAGTCTGAACACATCCACAACCCTGAACATTCTGAATACATCCACAACCCTGAACATTCTGAACACATCCACAACCCTGAACAGTCTGAACACATCCACAACCCTGAACAGTCTGAACACATCCACAACCCTGAACAGTCTGAACATCCACAACCCTGAACAGTCTGAACACATCCACAACCCTGAACAGTCTGAACACATCACAACCCTGAACAGTCTGAACACATCCACAACCCTGAACAGTCTGAACACATCCACAACCCTGAACAGTCTGAACACATCCACAACCCTGAACAGTCTGAACACATCCACAACCCTGAACAGTCTGAACACATCCACAACCCTGAACCATGAACAGTCTGAACACATCCACAACCCTGAACAGTCTGAATACATCCACAACCCTGAACAGTCTGAATACATACACAGCCCTGAACAGTCTGAACATCCACAACCCTGAACAGTCTGAACACATCCACAACCCTGAACAGTCTGAACACATCCACAACCCTGAACAGTTCTGAACACATCCACAACCCTGAACATTCTGAACACATCCACAACCCTGAACAGTCTGAATACATCACAACCCTGAACAGTCTGAACACATCCACACCCCTGAACACATCCACAACCCTGAACAGTCTGAACACATCCACAACCCTGAACAGTCTGAACACATCCACAACCTGAACAGTCTGAACACATCCACAACCCTGAACAGTCTGAACACATCCACAACCCTGAACACATCCACAACCCAGAACAGTCTGAATACATCCACAACCCTGAACATTCTGAATACATCCACAACCCTGAACAGTCTGAACACATCCACAACCCTGAACAGTCTGAACACATCCACAACCCTGAACAGTCTGAACACATCCACAACCGTGAACAGTCTAAACACATCCACAACCTGAACAGTCTGAACACATCCACAACCCTGAAAATTCTGAATTCACAACCCAGAACAGTCTGAACACATCCACAACCCTGAACAGTCTGAACACATCCACAACCCTGAACAGTCTGAATACATCCAGCCCTGAACAGTCTGAATACATACACAACCCTGAACAGTCTGGATATTCCACAACCCTGAACAGTCTGAACACATCCACAACCCTGAACAGTCTGAACACATCCACAACCCTGAACAGTGAATACATCCACAACCCTGAACAGTGAATACATCCACAACCCTGAACACATACACAACCCTGAACAGTCTGAACACATCCACAACCCTGAACAGTCTGAACACATCCACAACCCTGAACACACATCCACAACCCTGAACAGTCTGAACACATCCACAACCCTGAACAGTCTGAACACATCCACAACCCTGAACAGTCTGAACACATCCACAACCCAGAACAGTCTGAATCCACAACCCAGAACAGTCTGAACACATCCACAACCCTGAACAGTCTGAACACATCCAAAACCCTGAACAGTCTGAACATCCACAACCCTGAACAGTCTGAATACATACACAGCCCTGAACAGTCTGAACACATACACAACCCTGAACAGTCTGAACACATCAGCAACCCTGAACATTCTGAATACATCCACAACCCTGAACATTCTGAACACATCCACAACCCTGAACAGTCTGAACACATCCACAACCCTGAACAGTCTGAACACATCCACAACCCAGAACAGTCTGAACACATCCACAACCCAGAACAGTCTGAACACATCCACAACCCTGAACAGTCTGAATACATCCACAACCCTGAACAGTCTGAATACATACACAGCCCTGAACAGTCTGAATACATACACAACCCTGAACAGTCTGAACACATCCACAACCCTGAACAGTCTGAATACATCCACAACCCTGAACAGTCTGAACACATCCACAACCCTGAACAGTCTGAACACATCCACAACCCTGAACAGTTCTGAACACATCCACAACCCTGAACATTCTGAACACATCCACAACCCTGAACAGTCTGAACACATCCACAACCCTGAACAGTCTGAACACATCCACAACCCTGAACAGTCTGAACACATCCACAACCCTGAACAGTCTGAACACATCCACAACCCTGAACAGTCTGAACACATCCACAACCCTGAACACAACACATCCACAACCCTGAACATTCTGAACACATCCACAACCCTGAACAGTCTGAACACATCCACAACCATGAACAGTCTGAACACATCCACAACCCTGAACAGTCTGAACACATCCACAACCCATAACATTATGAACACATTCACAACCCTGAACATTCTGAATACATCCACAACCCTGAACAGTCTGAATACATCCACAACCCTGAACAGTCTGAATACATACACAGCCCTGAACAGTCTGAATACATACACAACCCTGAACAGTCTGAATACATCCACAACCATGAACATTCTGAACACATCCACAACCCTGAACAGTCTGAATACATACACAACCCTGAACAGTCTGAACACATCCACACCCCTGAACACATCCACAACCCTGAACAGTCTGAACACATCCACAACCCTGAACAGTCTGAACACATCCACAACCTTGAACAGTCTGAACACATCCACAACCCTGAACAGTCTGAACACATCCACAACCCTGAACACATCCACAACCCAGAACAGTCTGAATACATCCACAACCCTGAACATTCTGAACACATCCACAACCCTGAACAGTCTGAACACATCCACAACCCTAAACAGTCTGAACACATCCACAACCCTGAACAGTCTGAACACATCCACAACCCTGAACAGTCTGAACACATCCACAACCCTGAACAGTCTGAACACATCCACAACCCTGAAAATTCTGAATTCACAACCCAGAACAGTCTGAACACGTCCAACCCAAAACAGTCTGAACACATCCACAACCCTGAACAGTCTGAATACATCCACAACCCTGAACAGTCTGAATACATACACAACCCTGAACAGTCTGGAATATTCACAACCCTGAACAGTCTGAACACATCCACAACCCTGAACAGTCTGAACACATCCACAACCCTGAACAGTCTGAACATCCACAACCCTGAACAGTGAATACATCCACAACCCTGAACACATCACAACCCAAACAGTCTGAACACATCCACAACCCTGAACAGTCTGAACACATCCACAACCCTGAACAGTCTGAACACATCCACAACCCTGAACAGTCTGAACACATCCACAACCCTGAACAGTCTGAACACATCCACAACCCAGAACAGTCTGAACACATCCACAACCCTGAACAGTCTGAACACATCCACAACCCTGAACAGTCTGAATACATACCACAACCCTGAACAGTCTGAATACATCCACAACCCTGAACAGTCTGAACATATCCACAACCCTGAACAGTCTGAACACATCCACAACCCTGAACAGTCTGAACACATCCACAACCCTGAACAGTCTGAATACATCCACAACCCTGAACAGTGAATACATCCACAACCCTGAACACATCCACAACCCTGAACAGTCTGAACACATCCACAACCCTGAACAGTCTGAACACATCCACAACCCTGAACAGTCTGAACACATCCACAACCCTGAACAGTCTGAACACATCCACAACCCTGAACAGTCTGAACACATCCACAACCCTGAACACATCCACAACCCTGAACAGATCCACAACCCTGAACAGTCTGAACACATCCACAACCCTGAACAGTCTGAACACATCCACAACCCTGAACAGTCTGAATACATCCACAACCCTGAACAGTCTGAATACATCCACAACCCTGAACAGTCTGAACACATCACAACCCTGAACAGTCTGAACACATCACAACCCTGAACATTCTGAATACATCCACAACCGAACATTCTGAACACATCCACAACCCTGAACAGTCTGAACACATCCACAACCCTGAACAGTCTGAACACATCCACAACCCAGAACAGTCTGAACACATCCACAACCCAACAGTCTGAACACATCCACAACCCTGAACAGTCTGAATACATCCACAACCCTGAACAGTCTGAACACATCCACAACCCTGAACAGTCTGAATACATACACAACCCTGAACAGTCTGAACACATCCACAACCCTGAACAGTCTGAATACATCCACAACCATGAACATTCTGAACACATCCACAACCCTGAACAGTCTGAACACATCCACAACCCTGAACATTCTGAACACATCCACAACCCTGAACATTCTGAACACATCCACAACCCTGAACAGTCTGAACACATCCACAACCATGAACAGTCTGAACACATCCACAACCCTGAACAGTCTGAACACATCCACAACCCATAACATTATGAACACATTCACAACCCTGAACATTCTGAATACATCCACAACCCTGAACAGTCTGAATACATCCACAACCCTGAACAGTCTGAATACATACACAGGCCTGAACAGTCTGAATACATACACAACCCTGAACAGTCTGAATACATCCACAACCCTGAACAGTCTGAACACATCCACAACCCTGAACAGTCTGAATACATCCACAACCCTGAACAGTCTGAACACATCCACAACCCCCTGAACACATCCACAACCCTGAACAGTCTGAACACATCCACAACCCTGAACAGTCTGAACACATCCACAACCTTGAACAGTCTGAACACATCCACAACCCTGAACAGTCTGAACACATCCACAACCCTGAACACATCCACAACCCAGAACAGTCTGAATACATCCACAACCCTGAACATTCTGAATACATCCACAACCCTGAACAGTCTGAACACATCCACAACCGTGAACAGTCTAAACACATCCACAACGCTGAACAGTCTGAACACATCCACAACCGTGAACAGTCTAAACACATCCACAACGCTGAACAGTCTGAACACATCCACAACCCTGAACATTCTGAATACATCCACAACCCTGAACAGTCTGAACACATCCACAACCGTGAACAGTCTAAACACATCCACAACGCTGAACAGTCTGAACACATCCACAACCCTGAACAGTCTGAACACATCAGCAACCCTGAACATTCTGAATACATCCACAACAACCCTGAACAGTCTGAACACATCCACAACCCTGAACAGTCTGAACACATCCACAACCCTGAACAGTCTGAACACATCCACAACCCTGAACAGTCTGAACACATCCACAACCCTGAACAGTCTGAACACATCCACAACCCTGAACACATCCACAACCCTGAACAGTCTGAACACATCCACAACCCTGAACAGTCTGAATACATCCACAACCCTGAACAGTCTGAATACATACACAGCCCTGAACAGTCTGAATACAACACAACCCTGAACAGTCTGAACACATCCACAGGCCCTGAACCCTGAACATTCTGAACACATCCACAACCCTGAACAGTCTGAACACATCCACAACCCTGAACATTCTGAACACATCCACAACCATGAACATTCTGAACACATCCACAACCCTGAACAGTCTGAATACATACACAACCCTGAACAGTCTGAACACATCCACACCCCTGAACACATCCACAACCCTGAACAGTCTGAACACATCCACAACCCTGAACAGTCTGAACACATCCACAACCTGAACAGTCTGAACACATCCACAACCCTGAACAGTCTGAACACATCCACAACCCTGAACACATCCACAACCCAGAACAGTCTGAATACATCCACAACCCTGAACATTCTGAATACATCCACAACCCTGAACAGTCTGAACACATCCACAACCGTGAACAGTCTAAACACATCCACAACCTGAACAGTCTGAACACATCCACAACCCTGAACAGTCTGAACACATCCACAACCCTGAACAGTCTGAACACATCCACAACCCTGAACAGTCTGAACACATCCACAACCCAAAACAGTCTGAACACATCCACAACCCTGAACAGTCTGAATACATCCACAACCCTGAACAGTCTGAACACATCACAACCCTGAACAGTCTGAACACATCCAACAACAGTCTGAACACATCCACAACCCTGAACAGTCTGAACACATCCACAACCCTGAACAGTCTGAATACATACACAACCCTGAACAGTCTGAACACATTCACAACCCTGAACAGTCTGAACACATCCACAACCCTGAACAGTCTGAACACATCCACAACCCTGAACAGTCTGAACACATCCACAACCCTGAACAGTGAACATCCTGAACACATCCACAACCCTGAACAGTCTGAACACATCCACAACCCTGAACAGTCTGAACACATCCACAACCCTGAACAGTCTGAACACATCCACAACCCTGAACAGTCTGAACACATCCACAACCCTGAACAGTCTGAACACATCCACATGAACAGTCTGAACACATCCACAACCCAGAACAGTCTGAACACATCCACAACCCTGAACAGTCTGAACACATCCACAACCCTGAACAGTCTGAATACATCCACAACCCTGAACAGTCTGAATACATACACAGCCCTGAACAGTCTGAACACATCACAACCCTGAACAGTCTGAACACATCACAACCCTGAACAGTCTGAATACATCCACAACCCTGAACATTCTGAACACATCCACAACCCTGAACAGTCTGAACACATCCACAACCCTGAACAGTCTGAACACATCCACAACCCTGAACAGTCTGAACACATCCACAACCCTGAACACATCCACAACCCAGAACAGTCTGAACACATCCACAACCCTGAACAGTCTGAACACATCCACAACCCTGAACAGTCTGAACACATCCACAACCCTGAACAGTCTGAATACATCACAACCCTGAACAGTCTGAACACATCCACAACCCTGAACAGTCTGAACACATCCACAACCCTGAACATTCTGAACACATCCACAACCCTGAACAGTCTGAATCTGAACAGTCTGAACACATCCACAACCCTGAACAGTCTGAACACATCCACAACCCTGAACAGTCTGAACACATCCACAACCCTGAACAGTCTGAATACATCCACAACCCTGAACAGTCCCTGAACAGTCTGAACACATCCACAACCCTGAACAGTCTGAACATATCACAACCCTGAACAGTCTGAACACATCCACAACCCTGAACAGTCTGAACACATCCACAACCCTGAACAGTCTGAATACATCCACAACCCTGAACAGTCATCCACAACCCTGAACAGTCTGAACACATCCACAACCCTGAACAGTCTGAACACATCCACAACCCTGAACAGTCTGAACACATCCACAACCCTGAACAGTCTGAACACATCCACAACCCTGAACAGTCTGAACACATCCACAACCCTGAACAGTCTGAACACATCCACAATTCCAGAACAGTCCAGAACAGTCTGAACACATCCACAACCCTGAACAGTCTGAACACATCCACAACCCTGAACAGTCTGAACACATCCACAACCCTGAACAGTCTGAACACATACACAACCCTGAACAGTCTGAACACATCACAACCCTGAACAGTCTGAACACATCCACAACCCTGAACAGTTCTGAACACATCCACAACCCTGAACAGTCTGAACACATCCACAACCCTGAACAGTCTGAACACATCCACAACCCTGAACAGTCTGAACACATCCACAACCCTGAACAGTCTGAACACATCCACAACCCTGAACACATCCACAACCCTGAACAGTCTGAACACATCCACAACCCTGAACAGTCTGAATACATCCACAACCCTGAACAGTCTGAATACATCACAACCCTGAACAGTCTGAACACATCCACAACCCTGAACAGTCTGAACACATCCACAACCCAGAACAGTCTGAATACATCCACAACCCTGAACATTCTGAACACATCCACAACCCTGAACAGTCTGAACACATCCACAACCCTAAACAGTCTGAACACATCCACAACCCTGAACAGTCTGAACACATCCACAACCCTAAACAGTCTGAACACATCCACAACCCTGAACAGTCTGAACACATCCACAACCCTGAACAGTCTGAACACATCCACAACCCTGAACAGTCTGAACACATCCACAACCCTGAACAGTCTGAACACATCCACAACCCTGAACAGTCTGAATACATCCACAACCCTGAACAGTCTGAATACATCCACAACCCTGAACAGTCTGAACACATACACAACCCTGAACAGTCTGAACACATCACAACCCTGAACATTCTGAATACATCCACAACCCTGAACAGTCTGAACACATCCACAACCCTGAACAGTCTGAACACATCCACAACCCTGAACAGTCTGAACATCCACAACCCTGAACAGTCTGAACACATCCACAACCCTGAACACATCCACAACCCAGAACAGTCTGAACACATCCACAACCCTGAACAGTCTGAATACATCCACAACCCTGAACAGTCTGAACACATCCACACACCCTGAACAGTCTGAACACATCCACAACCCTGAACAGTCTGAACACATCCACAACCCTGAACATTCTGAACACATCACAACCCTGAACAGTCTGAATACATCCACAACCATGAACATTCTGAACACATCCACAACCCTGAACAGTCTGAATACATCCACAACCCTGAACAGTCTGAACACATCCACAACCCTGAACAGTCTGAACACATCACAACCCTGAACAGTCTGAATACATCCACAACCGAGAAAATTCTGAACACATCCACAACCCTGAACAGTCTGAACATATCCACAACCCTGAACAGTCTGAACACATCCACAACCCTAAACAGTCTGAACACATCCACAACCCTGAACAGTCTGAACACATCCACAACCCTGAACATTCTGAATACATCCACAACCCTGAACAGTCTGAACACATCAACAACCCTGAACAGTCTGAACACATCCACAACCCTGAACAGTCTGAACACATCCACAACCCAGAACAGTCTGAACACAACAACCCTGAACACATCCACAACCCAGAACAGTCTGAACACATCCACAACCCTGAACAGTCTGAATACATCCACAACCCTGAACAGTCTGAATACATCCACAACCCTGAACAGTCTGAATACATCCACAACCCTGAACAGTCTGAACACATCCACAACCCTGAACAGTCTGAACACATCCACAACCCTGAACACATCCACAACCCTGAACAGTCTGAACACATCCACAACCCTGAACAGTCTGAACACATCCACAACCCTGAACAGTCTGAACACATCCACAACCCTGAACATCCCAAACACATCCACAACCCTGAACAGTCTGAACACATCCACGAACAGTCTGAATCCACAACCCAGAACAGTCTGAACACATCCACAACCCTGAACAGTCTGAACACATCCACAACCCTGAACAGTCTGAATACATCCACAACCCTGAACAGTCTGAATACATCCACAACCCTGAACAGTCTGAACACATACACAACCCTGAACAGTCTGAACACATCACAACCCTGAACAGTCTGAACATCCACAACCCTGAACATTCTGAACACATCCACAACCCTGAACAGTCTGAACACATCCACAACCCTGAACAGTCTGAACACATCCACAACCCTGAACAGTCTGAACACATCTGAACCACAACCCTGAACAGTCTGAACACATCCACAACCCTGAACAGTCTGAATACATCCACAACCCTGAACAGTCTGAATACATCCACAACCCTGAACAGTCTGAACACATCCACAACCCTGAACAGTCTGAACACATCCACAACCCTGAACAGTCTGAACACATCCACAACCCTGAACATTCTGAATACATCCACAACCATGAACATTCTGAACACATCCACAACCCTGAACAGTCTGAATACATACACAACCCTGAACAGTCTGAACACATCCACACCCCTGAACACATCCACAACCCTGAACAGTCTGAACACATCCACAACCCTGAACAGTCTGAACACATCCACAACCTTGAACAGTCTGAACACATCCACAACCCTGAACAGTCTGAACACATCCACAACCCTGAACACATCCACAACCCAGAACAGTCTGAATACATCCACAACCCTGAACATTCTGAATACATCCACAACCCTGAACAGTCTGAACACATCCACAACCGTGAACAGTCTAAACACATCCACAACGCTGAACAGTCTGAACACATCCACAACCCTGAACAGTCTGAACACATCCACAACCTGAACAGTCTGAACACATCCACAACCCTGAAAATTCTGAATTCACAACCCAGAACAGTCTGAACACGTCCACAACCCAAAACAGTCTGAACACATCCACAACCCTGAACAGTCTGAATACATACACAGCCCTGAACAGTCTGAATACATACACAACCCCGAACAGTCTGGACATATTCACAACCCTGAACAGTCTGAACACATCCACAACCCTGAACAGTCTGAACACATCCACAACCCTGAACAGTGAATACATCCACAACCCTGAACAGTGAATACATCCACAACCCTGAACACATACACAACCCTGAACAGTCTGAACACATCCACAACCCTGAACAGTCTGAACACATCCACAACCCTGAACAGTCTGAACACATCCACAACCCTGAACAGTCTGAACACATCCACAACCCTGAACAGTCTGAATACATCCACAACCCTGAACAGTCTGAACACATCCACAACCCAGAACAGTCTGAATCCACAACCCAGAACAGTCTGAACACATCCACAACCCTGAACAGTCTGAACACATCCACAACCCTGAACAGTCTGAATACATCCACAACCCTGAACAGTCTGAATACATACACAGCCCTGAACAGTCTGAACACATACACAACCCTGAACAGTCTGAACACATCAGCAACCCTGAACATTCTGAATACATCCACAACCCTGAACATTCTGAACACATCCACAACCCTGAACAGTCTGAACACATCCACAACCCTGAACAGTCTGAACACATCCACAACCCAGAACAGTCTGAACACATCCACAACCCTGAACACATCCACAACCCAGAACAGTCTGAACACATCCACAACCCTGAACAGTCTGAATACATCCACAACCCTGAACAGTCTGAATACATACACAGCCCTGAACAGTCTGAATACATACACAACCCTGAACAGTCTGAACACATCCACAACCCTGAACAGTCTGAACACATCCACAACCCTGAACATTCTGAACACATCCACAACCCTGAACAGTCTGAACACATCCACAACCCTGAACATTCTGAACACATCCACAACCCTGAACATTCTGAACACATCCACAACCCTGAACAGTCTGAACACATCCACAACCCTGAACAGTCTGAACACATCCACAACCCTGAACAGTCTGAACACATCCACAACCTGACATTCAACACATTCACAACCCTGAACAGTCTGAATACATCCACAACCCTGAACAGTCTGAACACCCAACCCTGAACAGTCTGAACATCCACAACCCTGAACAGTCTGAACACATACACAACCCTGAACAGTCTGAACACATCCACAACCCTGAACAGTCTGAACACATCCACAACCCTGAACAGTCTGAACACATCCACAACCCTGAACAGTCTGAATACATCCACAACCCTGAACACATCCACAACCCTGAACAGTCTGAACACATCCACAACCCTGAACAGTCTGAACACATCCACAACCCTGAACAGTCTGAACACATCCACAACCCTGAACAGTCTGAACACATCCACAACCCTGAACAGTCTGAACACATCCACAACCCTGAACAGTCTGAACACATCCACAACCCTGAACAGTCTGAACACATCCACAACCCTGAACAGTCTGAACACATCCACAACCCTGAACAGTCTGAACACATCCACAACCCTGAACAGTCTGAACACATCCACAACCCATAACATTATGAACACATCCACAACCCTGAACATTCTGAACACATCCACAACCCTGAACAGTCTGAATACATCCACAACCCTGAACAGTCTGAATACATCACAACCCTGAACAGTCTGAACACATACACAACCCTGAACAGTCTGAACACATCCACAACCCTGAACAGTCTGAATACACACAACCCTGAACAGTCTGAACACATCCACAACCCTGAACAGTCTGAACACATCCACAACCCTGAACAGTCTGAACACATCCACAACCCTGAACAGTCTGAACACATCCACAACCCTGAACACATCCACAACCCTGAACAGTCTGAACACATCCACAACCCTGAACAGTCTGAACACATCCACAACCCTGAACAGTCTGAACACATCCACAACCCTGAACAGTCTGAACACATCCACAACCCTGAACAGTCTGAACACATCCACAACCCTGAACAGTCTGAACACATCCACAACCCTGAACAGTCTGAACACATCCACAACCCAGAACAGTCTGACACATCCACAACCCTGAACAGTCTGAACACATCCACAACCCTGAACAGTCTGAATACATCCACAACCCTGAACAGTCTGAATACATACACAACCCTGAACAGTCTGAACACATCACAACCCTGAACAGTCTGAACACATCCACAACCCTGAACAGTCTGAACACATCCACAACCCTGAACAGTCTGAACACATCCACAACCCTGAACAGTCTGAACACATCCACAACCCTGAACAGTCTGAACACATCCACAACCCTGAACAGTCTGAACACATCCACAACCCTGAACACATCCACAACCCAGAACAGTCTGAACACATCCACAACCCTGAACAGTCTGAACACATCCACAACCCTGAACAGTCTGAATACATCCACAACCCTGAACAGTCTGAATACATCACAACCCTGAACAGTCTGAACACATCCACAACCCTGAACAGTCTAACACATCCACAACCCTGAACAGTCTGAACACATCCACAACCCTGAAAATTCTGAATTCCACAACCCAGAACAGTCTGAACACATCCACAACCCAAAACAGTCTGAACACATCCACAACCCTGAACAGTCTGAATACATCACAACCCTGAACAGTCTGAATACATACACAACCCTGAACAGTCTGAACATATCCACAACCCTGAACAGTCTGAACACATCCACAACCCTGAACAGTCTGAACACATCCACAACCCTGAACAGTCTGAACACATCCACAACCCTGAACAGTCTGAACACATCCACAACCCTGAACACATACACAACCCTGAACAGTCTGATCCACAACCCTGAACAGTCTGAACACATCCACAACCCTGAACAGTCTGAACACATCCACAACCCTGAACAGTCTGAACACATCCACAACCCAGAACAGTCTGAACAGTCTGAACACATCCACAACCCTGAACAGTCTGAACACATCCCTGAACAGTCTGAATACATCCACAACCCTGAACAGTCTGAATACATACACAGCCCTGAACAGTCTGAACACATACACAACCCTGAACAGTCTGAACACATCCACAACCCTGAACAGTCTGAACACATCCACAACCCTGAACAGTCTGAACACATCCACAACCCTGAACAGTCTGAACACATCCACAACCCTGAACAGTCTGAACACATCCACAACCCTGAACAGTCTGAACACATCCACAACCCTGAACACATCCACAACCCTGAACAGAACCACAACCCTGAACAGTCTGAACACATCCACAACCCTGAACAGTCTGAACACATCCACAACCCTGAACAGTCTGAACACATCCACAACCCTGAACAGTCTGAACACATCCACAACCCTGAACAGTCTGAACACATCCACAACCCTGAACAGTCTGAATCCAAACCCAGAACAGTCTGAACACATCCACAACCCTGAACAGTCTGAACACATCCAAAACCCTGAACAGTCTGAATACATCCACAACCCTGAACAGTCTGAATACATACACAGCCCTGAACAGTCTGAACACATCCACAACCCTGAACAGTCTGAACACATCCACAACCCTGAACATTCTGAACACATCCACAACCCTGAACATTCTGAACACATCCACAACCCTGAACAGTCTGAACACATCCACAACCCTGAACAGTCTGAACACATCCACAACCCAGAACAGTCTGAACACATCCACAACCCTGAACACATCCACAACCCAGAACAGTCTGAACACATCCACAACCCTGAACAGTCTGAATACATCCACAACCCTGAACAGTCTGAATACATACACAGCCCTGAACAGTCTGAATACATACACAACCCTGAACAGTCTGAACACATCCACAACCCTGAACATTCTGAATACATCCACAACCATGAACATTCTGAACACATCCACAACCCTGAACAGTCTGAACACATCCACAACCCTGAACATTCTGAACACATCCACAACCCTGAACATTCTGAACACATCCACAACCCTGAACAGTCTGAACACATCCACAACCCTGAACAGTCTGAACACATCCACAACCCTGAACAGTCTGAACACATCCACAACCCTGAACAGTCTGAATACATCCACAACCCTGAACAGTCTGAACACATCCACAACCCTGAACAGTCTGAACACATCCACAACCCTGAACAGTCTGAACACATCCACAACCCTGAACAGTTCTGAACACATCCACAACCCTGAACAGTCTGAACACATCCACAACCCTGAACAGTCTGAACACATCCACAACCCTGAACAGTCTGAACACATCCACAACCCTGAACAGTCTGAACACATCCACAACCCTGAACAGTCTGAACACATCCACAACCCAGAACAGTCTGAATCCACAACCCAGAACAGTCTGAACACATCCACAACCCTGAACACATCCACAACCCAGAACAGTCTGAACACATCCAAAACCCTGAACAGTCTGAATACATCCACAACCCTGAACAGTCTGAATACATACACAGCCCTGAACAGTCTGAACACATACACAACCCTGAACAGTCTGAACACATCAGCAACCCTGAACATTCTGAATACATCCACAACCCTGAACATTCTGAACACATCCACAACCCTGAACAGTCTGAACACATCCACAACCCTGAACAGTCTGAACACATCCACAACCCTGAACAGTCTGAACACATCCACAACCCTGAACACATCCACAACCCTGAATACAACCACAACCCTGAACAGTCTGAACACATCCACAACCCTGAACAGTCTGAACACATCCACAACCCTGAACATTCTGAATAGATCCACAACCCTGAACAGTCTGAACACATCCACAACCCTGAACAGTCTGAATACATCCACAACCCTGAACATCCACAACCCTGAACAGTCTGAACACATCCACAACCCTGAACAGTCTGAACACATCCAACCCTGAACAGTCTGAACACATCCACAACCCTGAACATTCTGAATACATCCACAACCCTGAACAGTCTGAACACATCCACAACCCTGAACAGTCTGAATACATCACAACCCTGAACAGTCTGAACACATCCACAACCCTGAACAGTGAACACATCCACAACCCTGAACAGTCTGAACACATCCACAACCCTGAACAGTCTGAACACATCCACAACCCTGAACAGTCTGAACACATCCACAACCCTGAACAGTCTGAACACATCCACAACCCTGAACACATCCACAACCCAGAACAGTCTGAACACATCCACAACCCTGAACAGTCTGAACACATCCACAACCCAGAACAGTCTGAACACATCCACAACCCTGAACACATCCACAACCCAGAACAGTCTGAACACATCCACAACCCTGAACAGTCTGAATACATCCACAACCCTGAACAGTCTGAATACATACACAGCCCTGAACAGTCTGAATACATACACAACCCTGAACAGTCTGAACACATCCACAACCCTGAACATTCTGAACACATCCACAACCCTGAACAGTCTGAACACATCCACAACCCTGAACATTCTGAATACATCCACAACCATGAACATTCTGAACACATCCACAACCCTGAACAGTCTGAATACATACACAACCCTGAACAGTCTGAACACATCCACAACCCCAGTCTGAACACATCCACAACCCTGAACATTCTGAACACATCCACAACCCTGAACAGTCTGAACACATCCACAACCCTGAACAGTCTGAACACATCCACAACCCTGAACAGTCTGAACACATCCACAACCCTGAACACATCCACAACCCAGAACAGTCTGAATACATCCACAACCCTGAACATTCTGAATACATCCACAACCCTGAACAGTCTGAACACATCCACAACCGTGAACAGTCTAAACACATCCACAACGCTGAACAGTCTGAACACATCCACAACCGTGAACAGTCTAAACACATCCACAACGCTGAACAGTCTGAACACATCCACAACCCTGAAAATTCTGAATTCACAACCCAGAACAGTCTGAACACGTCCACAACCCAAAACAGTCTGAACACATCCACAACCCTGAACAGTCTGAATACATACACAGCCCTGAACAGTCTGAATACATACACAACCCTGAACAGTCTGGACATATTCACAACCCTGAACAGTCTGAACACATCCACAACCCTGAACAGTCTGAACACATCCACAACCCTGAACAGTGAATACATCCACAACCCTGAACAGTGAATACATCCACAACCCTGAACACATACACAACCCTGAACAGTCTGAACACATCCACAACCCTGAACAGTCTGAACACATCCACAACCCTGAACTTTCTGAACACATCCACAACCCTGAACAGTCTGAACACATCCACAACCCTGAACAGTCTGAACACATCCACAACCCTGAACAGTCTGAACACATCCACAACCCAGAACAGTCTGAATCCACAACCCAGAACAGTCTGAACACATCCACAACCCTGAACAGTCTGAACACATCCAAAACCCTGAACAGTCTGAATACATCCACAACCCTGAACAGTCTGAATACATACACAACCCTGAACAGTCTGAACACATCCACAACCCTGAACATTCTGAACACATCCACAACCCTGAACATTCTGAACACATCCACAACCCTGAACATTCTGAACACATCCACAACCCTGAACAGTCTGAACACATCCACAACCCTGAACAGTCTGAACACATCCACAACCCTGAACAGTCTGAACACATCCACAACCCTGAACACATCCACAACCCAGAACAGTCTGAACACATCCACAACCCTGAACAGTCTGAATACATCCACAACCCTGAACAGTCTGAATACATACACAACCCTGAACAGTCTGAATACATCCACAACCCTGAACAGTCTGAACACATCCACAACCCTGAACATTCTGAATACATCCACAACCATGAACATTCTGAACACATCCACAACCCTGAACAGTCTGAATCCACAACCCAGAAGAGTCTGAACACATCCACAACCCTGAACAGTCTGAACACATCCACCCTGAACCTGAATACATCCACAACCCTGAACAGTCTGAACACATCCACAACCCTCTGAACACATCCACAACCCTGAACAACACATCCACAACCCTGAACAGTCTGAACACATCCACAACCCTGAACAGTCTGAATACATCCACAACCCTGAACAGTCTGAACACATCCACAACCCTGAACAGTCTGAACACATCCACAACCCTGAACAGTCTGAACACATCCACAACCCTGAACAGAATACATCCACAACCCTGAACATCTGAACACATCCACAACCCTGAACAGTCTGAACACATCCACAACCCTGAACAGTCTGAACACATCCACAACCCAGAACAGTCTGAACACATCCACAACCCTGAACACATCCACAACCCAGAACAGTCTGAACACATCCACAACCCTGAACAGTCTGAATACATCCACAACCCTGAACAGTCTGAATACATACACAGCCCTGAACAGTCTGAACACATCCACAACCCTGAACAGTCTGAACACATCCACAACCCTGAACAGTCTGAACACATCCACAACCCTGAACATTCTGAACACATCCACAACCCTGAACAGTCTGAACACATCCACAACCCTGAACAGTCTGAATACATCCACACCCTGAACAGTCTGAACACATCCACAACCCTGAACACATCACAACCCTGAACAGTCTGAACACATCCACAACCCTGAACAGTCTGAACACATCCACAACCCTGAACAGTCTGAACACATCCACAACCCTGAACAGTCTGAACACATCCACAACCCTGAACACATCCACAACCCTGAACAGTCTGAACACATCCACAACCCTGAACATTCTGAATACATCCACAACCCTGAACAGTCTGAACACATCCACAACCCTGAACAGTCTGAACACATCCACAACCCTGAACAGTCTGAACACATCCACCCTGAACAGTCTAAACACATCCACAACCCTGAACAGTCTGAACACATCCACAACCCTGAACATTCTGAACACAACCCAGAACAGTCTGAACACATCCACAACCCAAAACAGTCTGAACACATCCACAACCCTGAACAGTCTGAATACATCCAGCCCTGAACAGTCTGAATACATACACAACCCTGAACAGTCTGAACATCCACAACCCTGAACAGTCTGAACACATCCACAACCCTGAACAGTCTGAACACATCCACAACCCTGAACAGTCTGAACACATCCACAACCCTGAACAGTCTGAACACATCCACAACCCTGAACAGTCTGAACACATCCACAACCCTGAACAGTCTGAACACATCCACAACCCTGAACAGTCTGAACACATCCACAACCCTGAACAGTCTGAACACATCCACAACCCTGAACAGTCTGAACACATCCACAACCCTGAACAGTCTGAACACATCCACAACCCTGAACAGTCTGAACACATCCAAAACCCTGAACAGTCTGAATACATCCACAACCCTGAACAGTCTGAATACATCCACAGCCCTGAACAGTCTGAACACATCCACAACCCTGAACAGTCTGAACACATCCACAACCCTGAACAGTCTGAACACATCCACAACCCTGAACAGTCTGAACACATCCACAACCCTGAACAGTCTGAACACATCCACAACCCTGAACAGTCTGAACACATCCACAACCCTGAACACTCTGAACACATCCACAACCCTGAACAGTCTGAACACATCCACAACCCTGAACAGTCTGAACACATCCACAACCCTGAACAGTCTGAACACATCCACAACCCTGAACAGTCTGAACACATCCACAACCCTGAACAGTCTGAACACATCCACAACCCTGAACAGTCTGAACAACATCCACAACCCTGAACAGTCTGAACACATCCACAACCCTGAACAGTCTGAATACATCCACAACCCTGAACAGTCTGAATACATACACAACCCTGAACAGTCTGAACACATCCACAACCCTGAACAGTCTGAACACATCCACAACCCTGAACAGTCTGAACACATCCACAACCCTGAACAGTCTGAACACATCCACAACCCTGAACAGTCTGAACACATCCACAACCCTGAACAGTCTGAACACATCCACAACCCTGAACAGTCTGAACACATCCACAACCCTGAACAGTCCACAACCCAGAACAGTCTGAACACATCCACAACCCTGAACAGTCTGAACACATCCACAACCCTGAACAGTCTGAATACATCCACAACCCTGAACAGTCTGAACACATCCACAACCCTGAACAGTCTGAACACATCCACAACCCTGAACAGTCTGAACACATCCACAACCCTGAACAGTCTGAACACATCCACAACCCTGAAAAGTCTGAATTCCACAACCCAGAACAGTCTGAACACATCCACAACCCAAAACAGTCTGAACACATCCACAACCCTGAACAGTCTGAATACATACACAGCCCTGAACAGTCTGAATACATCCACAACCCTGAACAGTCTGAACATATTCACAACCCTGAACAGTCTGAACACATCCACAACCCTGAACAGTCTGAACACATCCACAACCCTGAACAGTCTGAATACATCCACAACCCTGAACAGTCTGAACACATCCACAACCCTGAACAGTCTGAACACATCCACAACCCTGAACAGTCTGAACACATCCACAACCCTGAACAGTCTGAACACATCCACAACCCTGAACAGTCTGAACACATCCACAACCCTCTGAACACATCCACAACCCAGAACAGTCTGAACACATCCACAACCCTGAACAGTCTGAACACATCCACAACCCTGAACAGTCTGAATACATCCACAACCCTGAACAGTCTGAATACATACACAACCCTGAACAGTCTGAACACATCCACAACCCTGAACAGTCTGAACACATCACAACCCTGAACAGTCTGAATACATCCACAACCCTCAGTCTGAACACATCCACAACCCTGAACAGTCTGAACACATCCACAACCCTGAACAGTCTGAACACATCCACAACCCTGAACAGTCTGAACACATCCACAACCCTGAACAGTCTGAACACATCCACAACCCTGAACACAGTCTGAACACATCCACAACCCTGAACAGTCTGAACACATCCACAACCCTGAACAGTCTGAACACATCCACAACCCTGAACAGTCTGAACACATCCACAACCCTGAACAGTCTGAACACATCCACAACCCTGAACAGTCTGAACACATCCACAACCCTGAACAGTCTGAACACATCCACAACCCTGAACAGTCTGAACACATCCACAACCCTGAACAGTCTGAACACATCCACAACCCTGAACCCTGAACAGTCTGAATACATCCACAACCCTGAACAGTCTGAATACATACACAGCCCTGAACAGTCTGAACACATACACAACCCTGAACAGTCTGAACACATCCACAACCCTGAACATTCTGAATACATCCACAACCCTGAACATTCTGAACACATCCACAACCCTGAACAGTCTGAACACATCCACAACCCTGAACAGTCTGAACACATCCACAACCCTGAACAGTCTGAACACATCCACAACCCCACAACCCAGAACAGTCTGAACACATCCACAACCCTGAACAGTCTGAATACATCCACAACCCTGAACAGTCTGAATACATCCACAACCCTGAACAGTCTGAATACATCCACAACCCTGAACAGTCTGAACACATCCACAACCCTGAACAGTCTGAACACATCCACAACCCTGAACAGTCTGAACACATCCACAACAGTCCTGAACAGTCTGAACACATCCACAACCCTGAACAGTCTGAACACATCCACAACCCTGAACAGTCTGAACACATCCACAACCCTGAACACAACAGTCTGAACACATCCACAACCCTGAACAGTCTGAACACATCCACAACCCTGAACAGTCTGATCCACAACCCTGAACAGTCTGAACACATCCACAACCCTGAACAGTCTGAACACATCCACAACCCTGAACAGTCTGAACACATCCACAACCCTGAACAGTTCTGAACACATCCACAACCCTGAACAGTCTGAACACATCCACAACCCTGAACAGTCTGAACACATCCACAACCCTGAACAGTCTGAACACATCCACAACCCTGAACAGTCTGAACACAACCACAACCCTGAACAGTCTGAACACATCCACAACCCTGAACAGTCTGAACACATCCACAACCCTGAACAGTCTGAATACATCCACAACCCTGAACAGTCTGAACACATCACAACCCTGAACAGTCTGAACACATCACAACCCTGAACAGTCTGAACACATCCACAACCCTGAACATTCTGAATACATCCACAACCCTGAACATTCTGAACACATCCACAACCCTGAACAGTCTGAACACATCCACAACCCTGAACAGTCTGAACACATCCACAACCCAGAACAGTCTGAACACATCCACAACCCTGAACACATCCACAACCCAGAACAGTCTGAACACATCCACAACCCTGAACAGTCTGAATACATCCACAACCCTGAACAGTCTGAATACATCCACAACCCTGAACAGTCTGAATACATCCACAACCCTGAACAGTCTGAACACATCCACAACCCTGAACAGTCTGAACACATCCACAACCCTGAACAGTCTGAACACATCCACAACCCTGAACAGTCTGAACACATCCACAACCCTGAACAGTCTGAACACATCCACAACCCTGAACAGTCTGAACACATCCACAACCCTGAACATTCTGAACACATCCACAACCCTGAACAGTCTGAACACATCCACAACCCTGAACAGTCTGAACACATCCACAACCCTGAACAGTCTGAACACATCCACAACCCTGAACACATCCACAACCCTGAACAGTCTGAACACATCCACAACCCTGAACAGTCTGAACACATCCACAACCCTGAACAGTCTGAACACATCCACAACCCTGAACAGTCTGAATACATCCACAACCCTGAACACATCCACAACCCTGAACAGTCTGAACACATCCACAACCCTGAACAGTCTGAACACATCCACAACCCTGAACATTCCGAACACATCCACAACCCTGAACACATCCACAACCCAGAACAGTCTGAACACATCCACAACCCTGAACAGTCTGAATACATCCACAACCCTGAACAGTCTGAATACATCCACAACCCTGAACAGTCTGAATACATCACAACCCTGAACAGTCTGAACACATCCACAACCCTGAACATTCTGAACACATCCACAACCCTGAACAGTCTGAACACATCCACAACCCTGAACAGTCTGAACACATCCACAACCCTGAACATTCTGAACACATCCACAACCCTGAACAGTCTGAATACATCCACAACCCTGAACAGTCTGAACACATCCACACCCCTGAACACATCCACAACCCTGTGAACACATCCACAACCCTGAACAGTCTGAACACATCCACAACCTTGAACAGTCTGAACACATCCACAACCCTGAACAGTCTGAACACATCCACAACCCTGAACACATCCCTGACACACCACAACGCTGAACAGTCTGAACACATCCACAACCCTGAACATTCTGAATACATCCACAACCCTGAACAGTCTGAACACATCCACAACCGTGAACAGTCTAAACACATCCACAACGCTGAACAGTCTGAACACATCCACAACCGTGAACAGTCTAAACACATCCACAACGCTGAACAGTCTGAACACATCCACAACCCTGAAAATTCTGAATTCACAACCCAGAACAGTCTGAACACGTCCACAACCCAAAACAGTCTGAACACATCCACAACCCTGAACAGTCTGAATACATACACAGCCCTGAACAGTCTGAATACATACACAACCCTGAACAGTCTGGACATATTCACAACCCTGAACAGTCTGAACACATCCACAACCCTGAACAGTTGAACACATCCACAACCCTGAACAGTGAATACATCCACAACCCTGAACAGTGAATACATCCACAACCCTGAACACATACACAACCCTGAACAGTCTGAACACATCCACAACCCTGAACAGTCTGAACACATCCACAACCCTGAACTTTCTGAACACATCCACAACCCTGAACAGTCTGAACACATCCACAACCCTGAACAGTCTGAACACATCCACAACCCTGAACAGTCTGAACACATCCACAACCCAGAACAGTCTGAATCCACAACCCAGAACAGTCTGAACACATCCACAACCCTGAACAGTCTGAACACATCCAAAACCCTGAACAGTCTGAATACATCCACAACCCTGAACAGTCTGAATACATACACAGCCCTGAACAGTCTGAACACATACACAACCCTGAACAGTCTGAACACATCAGCAACCCTGAACATTCTGAATACATCCACAACCCTGAACATTCTGAACACATCCACAACCCTGAACAGTCTGAACACATCCACAACCCTGAACAGTCTGAACACATCCACAACCCAGAACAGTCTGAACACATCCACAACCCTGAACACATCCACAACCCAGAACAGTCTGAACACATCCACAACCCTGAACAGTCTGAATACATCCACAACCCTGAACAGTCTGAATACATCACAGCCCTGAACAGTCTGAATACATACACAACCCTGAACAGTCTGAACACATCCACAACCCTGAACATTCTGAATACATCCACAACCCTGAACAGTCTGAACACATCCACAACCCTGAACAGTCTGAACACATCCACAACCCTGAACACATCCACAACCCTGAACAGTCATGAACACATCCAAACCCTGAACAGTCTGAATACATCCACAACCCTGAACAGTCTGAACACATCCACAACCCTCTGAACATCACAACCCAGAACAGTCTGAACACATCCACAACCCTGAACAGTCTGAACACATCCACAACCCTGAACAGTCTGAATACATCCACAACCCTGAACAGTCTGAATACATACACAGCCCTGAACAGTCTGAACACATACACAACCCTGAACAGTCTGAACACATCCACAACCCTGAACAGTCTGAACACATCCACAACCCTGAACAGTCTGAACACATCCACAACCCTGAACAGTCTGAACACATCCACAACCCTGAACACATCCACAACCCTGAACAGTCTGAACACATCCACAACCCTGAACAGTCTGAACACATCCACAACCCTGAACAGTCTGAACACATCCACAACCCTGAACAGTCTGAACACATCCACAACCCTGAACAGTCTGAACACATCCACAACCCAGAACAGTCTGAACACATCCACAACCCTGAACAGTCTGAATACATCCACAACCCTGAACAGTCTGAATACATACACAGCCCTGAACAGTCTGAATACATACACAACCCTGAACAGTCTGAACACATCCACAACCCTGAACATTCTGAACACATCCACAACCCTGAACAGTCTGAACACATCCACAACCCTGAACATTCTGAATACATCCACAACCATGAACATTCTGAACACATCCACAACCCTGAACAGTCTGAATACATACACAACCCTGAACAGTCTGAACACATCCACACCCCTGAACACATCCACAACCCTGAACAGTCTGAACACATCCACAACCCTGAACAGTCTGAACACATCCACAACCTTGAACAGTCTGAACACATCCACAACCCTGAACAGTCTGAACACATCCACAACCCTGAACACATCCACAACCCAGAACAGTCTGAATACATCCACAACCCTGAACATTCTGAATACATCCACAACCCTGAACAGTCTGAACACATCCACAACCGTGAACAGTCTAAACACATCCACAACGCTGAACAGTCTGAACACATCCACAACCGTGAACAGTCTAAACACATCTACAACGCTGAACAGTCTGAACACATCCACAACCCTGAAAATTCTGAATTCACAACCCAGAACAGTCTGAACACGTCCACAACCCAAAACAGTCTGAACACATCCACAACCCTGAACATTCTGAATACATCCACAACCCTGAACATTCTGAACACATCCACAACCCTGAACAGTCTGAATACATCCACAACCCTGAACAGTCTGAACACATCCACAACCCAGAACAGTCTGAACACATCCACAACCCTGAACAGTGAACACATCCACAACCCTGAACAGTCATCCAAACAACACATCCACAACCCTGAACAGTCTGAACACATCCACAACCCTGAACAGTCTGAACACATCCACAACCCTGAACAGTCTGAACACATCCACAACCCTGAACAGTCTGAACACATCCACAACCCTGAACAGTCTGAACACATCCACAACCCTGAACAGTCTGAACACATCCACAACCCTGAACAGTCTGAAACCCTGAACAGTCTGAACACATCCACAACCCTGAACAGTCTGAACACATCCACAACCCAGAACAGTCTGAACACGTCCACAACCCAAAACAGTCTGAACACATCCACAACCCTGAACATTCTGAATACATCCACAACCCTGAACATTCTGAACACATCCACAACCCTGAACAGTCTGAATACATCCACAACCCTGAACAGTCTGAATACATACACAACCCTGAACAGTCTGAACACATACACAACCCTGAACAGTCTGAACACATCAGCAACCCTGAACATTCTGAATACATCCACAACCCTGAACAGTCTGAACACATCCACAACCCTGAACAGTCTGAACACATCCACAACCCTGAACAGTCTGAACACATCCACAACCCAGAACAGTCTGAACACATCCACAACCCTGAACACATCCACAAACAGTCTGAACACATCCACAACCCTGAACAGTCTGAATACATCCACAACCCTGAACAGTCTGAATACATACACAGCCCTGAACAGTCTGAATACATACACAACCCTGAACAGTCTGAACACATCCACAACCCTGAACATTCTGAATACATCCACAACCATGAACATTCTGAACACATCCACAACCCTGAACAGTCTGAATCCACAACCCAGAACAGTCTGAACACATCCACAACCCTGAACAGTCTGAACACATCCAAAACCCTGAACAGTCTGAATACATCCACAACCCTGAACAGTCTGAACACATCCACAACCCAGAACAGTCTGAATCCACAACCCAGAACAGTCTGAACACATCCACAACCCTGAACAGTCTGAACACATCCACCCTGAACAGTCTGAATACATCCACAACCCTGAACAGTCTGAATACATCCACAACCCTGAACAGTCTGAACACATCCACAACCCTGAACAGCCCGAACACATCCACAACCCTGAACAGTCTGAACACATCCACAACCCTGAACAGTCTGAATCCATAACCCAGAACAGTCTGAACACATCCACAACCCTGAACACATCCACAACCCAGAACAGTCTGAACACATCCACAACCCTGAACATTCTGAACACATCCACAACCCTGAACAGTCTGAACACATCCACAACCCTGAACAGTCTGAACACATCCACAACCCTGAACACATCCACAACCCTGAATAGAACCACAACCCTGAACAGTCTGAACACATCCACAACCCTGAACAGTCTGAACACATCCACAACCCTGAACATTCTGAATAGATCCACAACCCTGAACAGTCTGAACACATCCACAACCCTGAACAGTCTGAACACATCCACAACCCTGAACATTCTGAATACATCCACAACCCTGAACAGTCTGAACACATCCACAACCCTGAACATTCTGAATAGATCCACAACCCTGAACAGTCTGAACACATCCACAACCCTGAACAGTCTGAACACATCCACAACCCTGAACAGTCTGAACACATCCACAACCCTGAACAGTCTGAATACATCCACAACCCTGAACAGTCTGAACACATCCACAACCCTGAACAGTCTGAACACATCCACAACCCTGAACAGTCTGAACACATCCACAACCCTGAACAGTCTGAACACATCCACAACCCTGAACAGTCTGAACACATCCACAACCCTGAACACATCCACAACCCTGAACAGTCTGAACACATCCACAACCCTGAACAGTCTGAACACATCCACAACCCTGAACAGTCTGAACACATCCACAACCCTGAACAGTCTGAACACATCCACAACCCTGAACAGTCTGAACACATCCACAACCCTGAACAGTCTGAACACATCCACAACCCTGAACAGTCTGAACACATCCACAACCTTGAACAGTCTGAACACATCCACAACCCTGAACAGTCTGAACACATCCACAACCCTGAACAGTCTGAACACATCCACAACCGTGAACAGTCTAAACACATCCACAACGCTGAACAGTCTGAACACATCCACAACCGTGAACAGTCTAAACACATCCACAACGCTGAACAGTCTGAACACATCCACAACCCTGAACATTCTGAATACATCCACAACCCTGAACAGTCTGAACACATCCACAACCGTGAACAGTCTAAACACATCCACAACGCTGAACAGTCTGAACACATCCACAACCGTGAACAGTCTAAACACATCTACAACGCTGAACAGTCTGAACACATCCACAACCCTGAAAATTCTGAATTCACAACCCAGAACAGTCTGAACACGTCCACAACCTGAACAGTCTGAACACATCCACAACCCTGAACAGTCTGAACACATCCACAACCCTGAACAGTCTGAATACATCCACAACCCTGAACAGTCTGAACACATCCACAACCCTGAACAGTCTGAACACATCCACAACCCTGAACAGTCTGAACACATCCACAACCCTGAACAGTCTGAACACATCCACAACCCTGAACAGTCATCCACAACCCTGAACACATCCACAACCCTGAACAGTCTGAACACATCCACAACCCTGAACAGTCTGAACACATCCACAACCCTGAACAGTGAACACATCCACAACCTGAACAGTCTGAACACATCCACAACCCTGAACACATCTGAACAGTCTGAACACATCACAACCCTGAACAGTCTGAACACATCCACAACCCTGAACAGTCTGAACACATCCACAACCCTGAACAGTCTGAACACATCCACAACCCTGAACAGTCTGAACACATCCACAACCCTGAACAGTCTGAACACATCCACAACCCTGAACAGTCTGAACACATCCACAACCCTGAACATTCTGAATACATCCACAACCCTGAACATTCTGAACACATCCACAACCCTGAACAGTCTGAATACATCCACAACCCTGAACAGTCTGAATACATACACAACCCTGAACAGTCTGAACACATACACAACCCTGAACAGTCTGAACACATCAGCAACCCTGAACATTCTGAATACATCCACAACCCTGAACATTCTGAACACATCCACAACCCTGAACAGTCTGAACACATCCACAACCCTGAACAGTCTGAACACATCCACAACCCAGAACAGTCTGAACACATCCACAACCCTGAACACATCCACAACCCAGAACAGTCTGAACACATCCACAACCCTGAACAGTCTGAATACATCCACAACCCTGAACAGTCTGAATACATACACAGCCCTGAACAGTCTGAATACATCCACAACCCTGAACAGTCTGAACACATCCACAACCCTGAACATTCTGAATACATCCACAACCCTGAACAGTCTGAACACATCCACAACCCTGAACAGTCTGAATCACATGAACAGTCTGAACATCCACAACCCTGAACAGTCTGAACACATCCACAACCCTGAACAGTCTGAACACATCCACAACCCTGAACAGTCTGAACACATCCACAACCCTGAACAGTCTGAACACATCCCAGAACAGTCTGAACACATCCACAACCCTGAACAGTCTGAACACATCCACAACCCTGAACAGTCTGAATACATCCACAACCCTGAACAGTCTGAATACATACACAGCCCTGAACAGTCTGAACACATACACAACCCTGAACAGTCTGAACACATCCACAACCCTGAACAGTCTGAACACATCCACAACCCTGAACAGTCTGAACACATCCACAACCCAGAACAGTCTGAACACATCCACAACCCTGAACAGTCTGAACATCCACAACCCTGAACAGTCTGAACACATCCACAACCCTGAACAGTCTGAACACATCCACAACCCTGAACAGTCTGAACACATCCACAACCCTGAACAGTCTGAACACATCCACAACCCTGAACAGTCTGAACACATCCACAACCCTGAACAGTCTGAACAGTCTGAACACATCCACAACCCTGAACAGTCTGAATACATCCACAACCCTGAACAGTCTGAACACATCCACAACCTGAACAGTCTGAATACATCCACAACCCTGAACAGTCTGAACACATCCACAACCCTGAACAGTCTGAACACATCCACAACCCTGAACAGTCTGAACACATCCACAACCCTGAACAGTCTGAATACATCCACAACCGTGAACATTCTGAACACATCCACAACCCTGAACAGTCTGAACACATCCACAACCCTGAACAGTCTGAACACATCCACAACCCTGAACAGTCTGAACACATCCACAACCCTGAACAGTCTGAACACATCCACAACCCTGAACAGTCTGAACACATCCACAACCCTGAACAGTCTGAACACATCCACAACCCTGAACAGTCTGAACACATCCACAACCCTGAACAGTCTGAACACATCCACAACCCTGAACAGAACAGTCTGAACACATCCACAACCCTGAACAGTCTGAACACATCCACAACCCTGAACAGTCTGAACACATCCACAACCCTGAACAGTCTGAACACATCCACAACCCTGAACAGTCTGAACACATCCACAACCCTGAACAGTCTGAATCATCACAACCCTGAACAGTCTGAACACATCCACAACCCTGAACAGTCTGAACACATCCACAACCCTGAACAGTCTGAACACATCCACAACCCTGAACAGTCTGAACACATCCACAACCCTGAACAGTCTGAACACATCCACAACCCTGAACAGTCTGAATACATCCACAACCCTGAACACATCCACAACCCAGAACAGTCTGAATACATCCACAACCCTGAACAGTCTGAATACATACACAGCCCTGAACAGTCTGAACACATACACAACCCTGAACAGTCTGAACACATCAGCAACCCTGAACAGTCTGAACACATCCACAACCGTGAACAGTCTAAACACATCCACAACGCTGAACAGTCTGAACACATCCACAACCCTGAAAATTCTGAATTCACAACCCAGAACAGTCTGAACACGTCCACAACCCAAAACAGTCTGAACACATCCACAACCCTGAACAGTCTGAATACATACACAGCCCTGAACAGTCTGAATACATACACAACCCTGAACAGTCTGGACATATTCACAACCCTGAACAGTCTGAACACATCCACAACCCTGAACAGTCTGAACACATCCACAACCCTGAACAGTCTGAATACATCCACAACCCTGAACAGTCTGAACACATCACAACCCTGAACAGTCTGAACACATCCACAACCCTGAACAGTCTGAACACATCCACAACCCTGAACAGTCATCCACAACCCTGAACAGTCATCCACAACCCTGAACACATCCACAACCCTGAACAGTCTGAACACATCCACAACCCTGAACAGTCTGAACACATCCACAACCCTGAACAGTCTGAACACATCCACAACCCTGAACAGTCTGAACACATCCACAACCCTGAACAGTCTGAACACATCCACAACCCTGAACAGTCTGAACACATCCACAACCCAGAACAGTCTGAATCCACAACCCAGAACAGTCTGAACACATCCACAACCCTGAACAGTCTGAACACATCCAAAACCCTGAACAGTCTGAATACATCCACAACCCTGAACAGTCTGACAGTCTGAATACATACACAGCCCTGAACAGTCTGAACACATACCCAACCCTGAACAGTCTGAACACATCAGCAACCCTGAACATTCTGAATACATCCACAACCCTGAACATTCTGAACACATCCACAACCCTGAACAGTCTGAACACATCCACAACCCTGAACAGTCTGAACACATCCACAACCCTGAACAGTCTGAACACATCCACAACCCTGAACACATCCACAACCCAGAACAGTCTGAACACATCCACAACCCTGAACAGTCTGAATACATCCACAACCCTGAACAGTCTGAATACATCCACAACCCTGAACAGTCTGAACACATCACAACCCTGAACAGTCTGAACACATCCACAACCCTGAACATTCTGAATACATCCACAACCATGAACATTCTGAACACATCCACAACCCTGAACAGTCTGAATGAACAGTCTGAACACATCCACAACCCTGAACAGTCTGAACACATCCACAACCCTGAACAGTCTGAACACATCCACAACCCTGAACAGTCTGAACACATCCACAACCCTCTGAACACATCCACAACCCAGAACAGTCTGAACACATCCACAACCCTGAACAGTCTGAACACATCCACAACCCTGAACAGTCTGAACACATCCACAACCCTGAACAGTCTGAACACATCCACAACCCTGAACAGTCTGAACACATCCACAACCCTGAACAGTCTGAACACATCCACAACCCTGAACAGTCTGAACACATCCACAACCCTGAACAGTCTGAACACATCCACAACCCTGAACAGTCTGAACACACATCCACAACCCTGAACAGTCTGAACACATCCACAACCCTGAACAGTCTGAACACATCCACAACCCTGAACAGTCTGAACACATCCACAACCCTGAACAGTCTGAACACATCCACAACCCAGAACAGTCTGAACACATCCACAACCCTGAACACATCCACAACCCACAGTCTGAACACATCCACACCCTGAACAGTCTGAATACATCCACAACCCTGAACAGTCTGAATACATCCACAACCCTGAACAGTCTGAACACATCCACAACCCTGAACAGTCTGAACACATCCACAACCCTGAACAGTCTGAACACATCCACAACCCTGAACAGTCTGAACACATCCACAACCCTGAACAGTCTGAACACATCCACAACCCTGAACAGTCTGAACACATCCACAACCCTGAACAGTCTGAACACATCCACAACCCTGAACAGTCTGAACACATCCACAACCCTGAACAGTCTGAACACATCACAACCCTGAACAGTCTGAACACATCCACAACCCTGAACAGTCTGAACACATCCACAACCCTGAACAGTCTGAACACATCCACAACCCTGAACAGTCTGAACACATCCACAACCCTGAACAGTCTGAACACATCCACAACCCTGAACACAACAACCCTGAACAGTCTGAACACATCCACAACCCTGAACATTCTGAATACATCCACAACCCTGAACAGTCTGAACACATCAACAACCCTGAACAGTCTGAACACATCCACAACCCTGAACAGTCTGAACACATCCACAACCCTGAACAGTCTGAACACATCCACAACCCTGAACAGTCTGAACACATCCACAACCCTGAACAGTCTGAACACATCCACAACCCTGAACAGTCTGAACACATCCACAACCTTGAACAGTCTGAACACATCCACAACCTTGAACAGTCTGAACACATCCACAACCCTGAACAGTCTGAACACATCCACAACCCTGAACACATCCACAACCCTGAATAGAACCACAACCCAAAACAGTCTGAATACATCCACAACCCAGAACATTCTGAACACATCCACAACCCTGAACAGTCTGAACACATCCACAACCCTGAACAGTCTGAACACATCCACAACCCTGAACAGTCTGAACACATCCACAACCCTGAACAGTCTGAACACATCCACAACCCTGAAAATTCTGAATTCACAACCCAGAACAGTCAACCCAGAACAGTCTGAACACATCCACAACCCAAAACAGTCTGAACACATCCACAACCCTGAACAGTCTGAATACATACACAGCCCTGAACAGTCTGAATACATACACAAACAGTCTGGGTCTGGACATATTCACAACCCTGAACAGTCTGAACACATCCACAACCCTGAACAGTCTGAACACATCCACAACCCTGAACAGTGAATACATCCACAACCCTGAACAGTGAATACATCCACAACCCTGAACACATACACAACCCTGAACAGTCTGAACACATCCACAACCCTGAACAGTCTGAACACATCCACAACCCTGAACAGTTCTGAACACATCCACAACCCTGAACAGTCTGAACACATCCACAACCCTGAACAGTCTGAACACATCCACAACCCTGAACACATCCACAACCCTGAACAGTCTGAATCCACAACCCAGAACAGTCTGAACACATCCACAACCCTGAACAGTCTGAACACATCCAAAACCCTGAACAGTCTGAATACATCCACAACCCTGAACAGTCTGAATACATACACAGCCCTGAACAGTCTGAACACATACACAACCCTGAACAGTCTGAACACATCAGCAACCCTGAACAGTCTGAACACATCCACAACCCTGAACAGTCTGAACACATCCACAACCCTGAACAGTCTGAACACATCCACAACCCTGAACATTCTGAACACATCCACAACCCTGAACAGTCTGAACACATCCACAACCCTGAACAGTCTGAACACATCCACAACCCTGAACAGTCTGAATACATCCACAACCCTGAACAGTCTGAATACATCCACAACCCTGAACAGTCTGAATACATACACAACCCTGAACAGTCTGAACACATCCACAACCCTGAACATTCTGAATACATCCACAACCCTGAACATTCTGAACACATCCACAACCCTGAACAGTCTGAATCACATCCACAACCCTGAACAGTCTGAACACATCCAACCCTGAACACCCTGAACAGTCTGAACACATCCACAACCCTGAACAGTCTGAACACATCCACAACCCTGAACAGTCTGAACACATCCACAACCCTGAACAGTCTGAACACATCCACAACCCTAAACATTCTGAACACATCCACAACCCTGAACAGTCTGAACACATCCACAACCCTGAACATTATGAACACATCCACAACCCTGAACATTCTGAATACATCCACAACCCTGAACAGTCTGAACACATCCACAACCCTGAACAGTCTGAACACATCCACAACCCTGAACAGTCTGAACACATCCACAACCTTGAACAGTCTGAACACATCCACAACCCTGAACAGTCTGAACACAACAACCCTGAACACATCCACAACCCTGAACAGTCTGAACACATCCACAACCCTGAACAGTCTGAACACATCCACAACCCTGAACAGTCTGAACACATCCACAACCCTGAACAGTCTGAACACATCCACAACCCAGAACAGTCTGAACACATCCACAACCCTGAACACATCCACAACCCAGAACAGTCTGAACACATCCACAACCCTGAACAGTCTGAATACATCCACAACCCTGAACAGTCTGAATACATACACAGCCCTGAACAGTCTGAATACATCCACAACCCTGAACATTCTGAATACATCCACAACCCTGAACAGTCTGAACACATCCACAACCCTGAACATTCTGAACACATCCACAACCCTGAACATTCTGAACACATCCACAACCCTGAACAGTCTGAACACATCCACAACCCTGAACAGTCTGAACACATCCACAACCCTGAACAGTCTGAACACATCCACAAACAGTCTGAACAGTCTGAACACATCCACAACCCTGAACAGTCTGAACACATCCACAACCCTGAACAGTCTGAACACATCCACAACCCTGAACAGTCTGAACACATCCACAACCCTGAACAGTCTGATCCACAACGCTGAACAGTCTGAACACATCCACAACCCTGAACATTCTGAATACATCCACAACCCTGAACAGTCTGAACACATCCACAACCGTGAACAGTCTAAACACATCCACAACGCTGAACAGTCTGAACACATCCACAACCGTGAACAGTCTAAACACATCCACAACGCTGAACAGTCTGAACACATCCACAACCCTGAAAATTCTGAATTCACAACCCAGAACAGTCTGAACACGTCCACAACCCAAAACAGTCTGAACACATCCACAACCCTGAACAGTCTGAATACATACACAGCCCTGAACAGTCTGAATACATCCACAACCCTGAACAGTGAATACATCCACAACCCTGAACACATCCACAACCCTGAACAGTCTGAACACATCCACAACCCTGAACAGTCTGAACACATCCACAACCCTGAACAGTCTGAACACATCCACCCTGAACAGTCTGAACACATCCACAACCCTGAACAGTCTGAACACATCCACAACCCTGAACAGTCTGAACACATCCACAACCCTGAACAGTGAACCACAACCCTGAACAGTGAATACATCCACAACCCTGAACACATCCACAACCCTGAACAGTCTGAACACATCCACAACCCTGAACAGTCTGAACACATCCACAACCCTGAACAGTCTGAACACATCCACAACCCTGAACAGTCTGAATCCACAACCCTGAACAGTCTGAACACATCCACAACCCTGAACAGTCTGAACACATCCACAACCCAGAACAGTCTGAACAGTCTGAACACTGAACACATCCACAACCCTGAACAGTCTGAACACATCCACAACCCTGAACAGTCTGAATACATCCACAACCCTGAACAGTCTGAATACATACACAACCCTGAACAGTCTGAACACATACACAACCCTGAACAGTCTGAACACATCACAACCCTGAACATTCTGAATACATCCACAACCCTGAACATTCTGAACACATCCACAACCCTGAACAGTCTGAACACATCCACAACCCTGAACAGTCTGCATCCACAACCCAGAACAGTCTGAACACATCCACAACCCTGAACACATCCACAACCCAGAACAGTCTGAACACATCCACAACCCTGAACAGTCTGAATACATCCACAACCCTGAACAGTCTGAATACATACACAGCCCTGAACAGTCTGAATACATACACAACCCTGAACAGTCTGAACACATCCACAACCCTGAACAGTCTGAATACATCCACAACCCTGAACAACACATCTGAACAGTCATCCACAACCCTGAACAGTCTGAACACATCCACAACCCTGAACAGTCTGAACACATCCACAACCCTGAACAGTCTGAACACATCCACATCCAGTCTGAACACATCCACAACCCAGAACAGAACACAACCCAGAACAGTCTGAACACATCCACAACCCTGAACAGTCTGAACACATCCACAACCCTGAACAGTCTGAATACATCCACAACCCTGAACAGTCTGAATACATATCCACAGCCCTGAACAGTCTGAACACATACACAACCCTGAACAGTCTGAACACATCCACAACCCTGAACAGTCTGAACACATCCACAACCCTGAACAGTCTGAACACATCCACAACCCTGAACAGTCTGAACACATCCACAACCCTGAACAGTCTGAACACATCCACAACCCTGAACAGTCTGAACACATCCACAACCCTGAACAGTCTGAACACATCCACAACCCTGAACAGTCTGAACACATCCACAACCCTGAACAGTCTGAACACATCCACAACCCTGAACAGTCTGAACACATCCACAACCCAACCCAGAACAGTCTGAACACATCCACAACCCTGAACAGTCTGAACACATCCACAACCCTGAACAGTCTGAATACATCCACAACCCTGAACAGTCTGAATACATCCACAACCCTGAACAGTCTGAACACATCCACAACCCTGAACAGTCTGAACACATCCACAACCCTGAACATTCTGAATACATCCACAACCCTGAACAGTCTGAACACATCCACAACCCTGAACAGTCTGAACACATCCACAACCCTGAACAGTCTGAACACATCCACAACCCTGAACAGTCTGAACACATCCACAACCCTGAACAGTCTGAACACATCCACAACCCTGAACAGTCTGAACACATCCACAACCCTGAACAGTCTGAACACATCCACAACCCTGAACAGTCTGAACACATCCACAACCCTGAACAGTCTGAACACATCCACAACCCTGAACACATCCACAACCCAGAACAGTCTGAACACATCCACAACCCTGAACAGTCTGAACACATCCACAACCCTGAACAGTCTGAACACATCCACAACCCTGAACAGTCTGAAGACATCCACAACCCTGAACAGTCTGAACACATCCACAACCCTGAACACATCCACAACCCTGAATAGAACCACAACCCAGAACAGTCTGAATACATCCACAACCGAGAACATTCTGAATACATACACAACCCTGACAGTCTGAATACATATCACAACCCTGAACAGTCTGAACACATCCACAACCCTGAACATTCTGAACACATCCACAACCCTGAACAGTCTGAACACATCCACAACCCTGAACATTCTGAATACATCCACAACCCTGAACATTCTGAACACATCCACAACCCTGAACAGTCTGAATACATATCACAACCCTGAACAGTCTGAACACATCCACACCCCAGTCTGAACACATCCACAACCCTGAACAGTCTGAACACATCCACAACCCTGAACAGTCTGAACACATCCACAACCTGAACAGTCTGAACACATCCACAACCCTGAACAGTCTGAACACATCCACAACCCTGAACACATCCACAACCCAGAACAGTCTGAATACATCCACAACCCTGAACATTCTGAATACATCCACAACCCTGAACAGTCTGAACACATCCACAACCGTGAACAGTCTAAACACATCCACAACCTGAACAGTCTGAACACATCCACAACCGTGAACGTCTAAACACATCCACAACCTGAACAGTCTGAACACATCCACAACCCTGAAAATTCTGAATTCACAACCCAGAACAGTCTGAACACATCCACAACCCAAAACAGTCTGAACACATCCACAACCCTGAACAGTCTGAATACATACACAGCCCTGAACAGTCTGAATACATACACAACCCTGAACAGTCTGGACATATTCACAACCCTGAACAGTCTGAACACATCCACAACCCTGAACAGTCTGAACACATCCACAACCCTGAACAGTCTGAATACATCCACAACCCTGAACAGTGAATACATCCACAACCCTGAACACACACATCCACCCTGAACAGTCTGAACACATCCACAACCCTGAACAGTCTGAACACATCCACAACCCTGAACAGTCTGAACACATCCACAACCCTGAACAGTCTGAACACATCCACAACCCTGAACAGTCTGAACACATCCACAACCCTGAACAGTCTGAACACATCCACAACCCAGAACAGTAATCCACAACCCAGAACAGTCTGAACACATCCACAACCCTGAACAGTCTGAACACATCCACAACCCTGAACAGTCTGAATACATCCACAACCCTGAACAGTCTGAATACATACACAGCCCTGAACAGTCTGAACACATACACAACCCTGAACAGTCTGAACACATCACAACCCTGAACATTCTGAATACATCCACAACCCTGAACATTCTGAACACATCCACAACCCTGAACAGTCAGTCTGAACACATCCACAACCCTGAACAGTCTGAACACATCCACAACCCAACCCTGAACAGTCTGAACACATCCACAACCCTGAACACATCCACAACCCAGAACAGTCTGAACACATCCACAACCCTGAACAGTCTGAATACATCCACAACCCTGAACAGTCTGAATACATACACAGCCCTGAACAGTCTGAATACATACACAACCCTGAACAGTCTGAACACATCCACAACCCTGAACATTCTGAATACATCCACAACCATGAACATTCGAACACATCCACAACCCTGAACAGTCTGAACACAACCCAGAACAGTCTGAACACATCCACAACCCTGAACAGTCTGAACACATCCACAACCCTGAACAGTCTGAACACATCCACAACCCTGAACAGTCTGAACACATCCACAACCCAGAACAGTCTGAACACATCCACAACCCAGAACAGTCTGAACACATCCACAACCCTGAACAGTCTGAACACATCCACAACCCTGAACAGTCTGAACACATCCACAACCCTGAACAGTCTGAACACACAGCCCTGAACAGTCTGAACACATCACAACCCTGAACAGTCTGAACACATCCACAACCCTGAACAGTCTGAACACATCCACAACCCTGAACAGTCTGAACACATCCACAACCCTGAACAGTCTGAACACATCCACAACCCTGAACAGAACAGTCTGAACACATCCACAACCCTGAACAGTCTGAATACATCCACAACCCTGAACAGTCTGAACACATCCACAACCCTGAACAGTCTGAACACATCCACAACCCAGAACAGTCTGAACACATCCACAACCCTGAACACATCCACAACCCAGAACAGTCTGAACACATCCACAACCCTGAACAGTCTGAATACATCCACAACCCTGAACAGTCTGAACACATCCACAACCCTGAACAGTCTGAATACATCACAACCCTGAACAGTCTGAACACATCCACAACCCTGAACAGTCTGAACACATCCACAACCCTGAACAGTCTGAACACATCCACAACCCTGAACATTCTGAATACATCCACAACCCTGAACATTCTGAACACATCCACAACCCTGAACAGTCTGAATACATCCACAACCCTGAACAGTCTGAACACATCCACAACCCTGAACACAACACATCCACAACCCTGAACAGTCTGAACACATCCACAACCCTGAACAGTCTGAACACATCCACAACCTTGAACAGTCTGAACACATCCACAACCCTGAACAGTCTGAACACATCCACAACCCTGAACACATCCACAACCCAGAACAGTCTGAATACATCCACAACCCTGAACATTCTGAATACATCCACAACCCTGAACAGTCTGAACACATCCACAACCGTGAACAGTCTAAACACATCCACAACGCTGAACAGTCTGAACACATCCACAACCGTGAACAGTCTAAACACATCCACAACGCTGAACAGTCTGAACACATCCACAACCCTGAAAATTCTGAATTCACAACCCAGAACAGTCTGAACACATCCACAACCCAAAACAGTCTGAACACATCCACAACCCTGAACAGTCTGAATACATACACAGCCCTGAACAGTCTGAATACATACACAACCCTGAACAGTCTGGACATATTCACAACCCTGAACAGTCTGAACACATCCACAACCCTGAACAGTCTGAACACATCCACAACCCTGAACAGTGAATACATCCACAACCCTGAACAGTGAATACATCCACAACCCTGAACACATACACAACCCTGAACAGTCTGAACACATCCACAACCCTGAACAGTCTGAACACATCCACAACCCTGAACTTTCTGAACACATCCACAACCCTGAACAGTCTGAACACATCCACAACCCTGAACAGTCTGAACACATCCACAACCCTGAACAGTCTGAACACATCCACAACCCAGAACAGTCTGAACACATCCACAACCCTGAACAGTCTGAACACATCCACAACCCTGAACAGTCTGAACACATCCACAACCCTGAACAGTCTGAACACATCCACAACCCTGAACAGTCTGAATACATCCACAACCCTGAACAGTCTGAACACATCCACAACCCTGAACAGTCTGAACACATCACAACCCTGAACAGTCTGAACACATCCACAACCCTGAACAGTCTGAACACATCCACAACCCTGAACAGTCTGAACACATCCACAACCCTGAACAGTCTGAACACATCCACAACCCTGAACAGTCTGAACACATCCACAACCCAACCAGTCTGAACACATCCACAACCCTGAACAGTCTGAACACATCCACAACCCTGAACAGTCTGAATACATCCACAACCCTGAACAGTCTGAATACATCACAGCCCTGAACAGTCTGAATACATACACAACCCTGAACAGTCTGAACACATCCACAACCCTGAACAGTCTGAACACATCCACAACCCTGAACAGTCTGAACACATCCACAACCCTGAACAGTCTGAACACATCCACAGAACAGTCTGAACACATCCACAACCCTGAACAGTCTGAACACATCCACAACCCTGAACAGTCTGAACACATCCACAACCCTGAACAGTCTGAACACATCCACAACCCTGAACAGTCTGAACACATCCACAACCCTGAACAGTCTGAACACATCCACAACCCTGAACAGTCTGAACACATCCACAACCCTGAACAGTCTGAATACATCCACAACCCTGAACAGTCTGAATACATCCACAACCCTGAACAGTCTGAACACATCCACAACCCTGAACAGTCTGAACACATCCACAACTGAACATTCTGAATACATCCACAACCCTGAACATTCTGAACACATCCACAACCCTGAACAGTCTGAACACATCCACAACCCTGAACAGTCTGAACACATCCACAACCCAGAACAGTCTGAACACATCCACAACCCTGAACAGTCTGAACACATCACAACCCTGAACAGTCTGAACACATCCACAACCCTGAACAGTCTGAATACATCCACAACCCTGAACAGTCTGAATACATCCACAACCCTGAACAGTCTGAATACATACACAACCCTGAACAGTCTGAACACATCCACAACCCTGAACAGTCTGAACACATCCACAACCCTGAACATTCTGAATACATCCACAACCCTGAACAGTCTGAACACATCCACAACCCTGAACAGTCTGAACACATCACAACCCTGAACAGTCTGAACACATCCACAACCCTGAACACCTGAACAGTCTGAACACATCCACAACCCTGAACAGTCTGAACACATCCACAACCCTGAACAGTCTGAACACATCCACAACCCTGAACAGTCTGAACACATCCACAACCCTGAACACACCACAACCCAACAGTCTGAATACATCCACAACCCTGAACAGTCTGAATACATCCACAACCCTGAACAGTCTGAACACATCCACAACCCTGAACAGTCTGAACACATCCACAACCCTGAACAGTCTGAACACATCCACAACCCTGAACAGTCTGAACACACAACCACAACCCTGAACAGTCTGAACACATCCACAACCCTGAACAGTCTGAACACATCCACAACCCTGAACATTCTGAATAGATCCACAACCCTGAACAGTCTGAACACATCCACAACCCTGAACAGTCTGAACACATCCACAACCCTGAACATTCTGAATACATCCACAACCCTGAACAGTCTGAACACATCCACAACCCTGAACATTCTGAATAGATCCACAACCCTGAACAGTCTGAACACATCCACAACCCTGAACAGTCTGAACACATCCACAACCCTGAACAGTCTGAACACATCACAACCCTGAACAGTCTGAACACATCCACAACCCTGAACAGTCTGAACACATCCACAACCCTGAACAGTCTGAATACATCCACAACCCTGAACAGTCTGAACACATCCACAACCCTGAACAGTCTGAACACATCCACAACCCTGAACAGTCTGAACACATCCACAACCCTGAACAGTCTGAACACATCCACAACCCTGAACAGTCTGAACACATCCACAACCCTGAACAGTCTGAACACATCCACAACCCTGAACAGTCTGAACACATCCACAACCCAGTCTGAACACATCCACAACCCTGAACACATCACAACCCTGAACAGTCTGAACACATCCACAACCCTGAACAGTCTGAACACATCCACAACCCTGAACAGTCTGAACATCCACAACCCTGAACAGTCTGAACACATCCACAACCCTGAACAGTCTGAACACATCCACAACCCTGAACAGTCTGAACACATCCACAACCCTGAACAGTCTGAACACATCTGAACACATCACAACCCTGAACAGTCTGAACACATCCACAACCCTGAACAGTCTGACACAACCCAGAACAGTCTGAACACATCCACAACCCACAGTCTGAACACATCCACAACCCTGAACATTCTGAATACATCCACAACCCTGAACAGTCTGAACACATCCACAACCCTGAACAGTCTGAACACATCCACAACCCTGAACAGTCTGAACACATCCACAACCCTGAACAGTCTGAACACATCCACAACCCTGAACACATCCAACAGTCTGAACACATCCACAACCCTGAACAGTCTGAATACATCCACAACCCTGAACAGTCTGAATACATCCACAACCCTGAACAGTCTGAACACATCCACAACCCTGAACAGTCTGAACACATCACAACCCCCTGAACAGTCTGAACACATCCACACCCCTGAACACATGAACAGTCTGAACACATCACAACCCTGAACAGTCTGAACACATCCACAACCTTGAACAGTCTGAACACATCCACAACCCTGAACAGTCTGAACACATCCACAACCCTGAACAGTCTGAACACATCCACAACCCTGAACAGTCTGAACACATCCACAACCCTGAACATTCTGAATACATCCACAACCCTGAACAGTCTGAACACATCCACAACCGTGAACAGTCTAAACACATCCACAACGCTGAACAGTCTGAACACATCCACAACCGTGAACAGTCTAAACACATCCACAACGCTGAACAGTCTGAACACATCCACAACCCTGAAAATTCTGAATTCACAACCCAGAACAGTCTGAACACGTCCACAACCCAAAACAGTCTGAACACATCCACAACCCTGAACAGTCTGAATACATACACAGCCCTGAACAGTCTGAATACATACACAACCCTGAACAGTCTGGACATATTCACAACCCTGAACAGTCTGAACACATCCACAACCCTGAACAGTCTGAACACATCCACAACCCTGAACAGTGAATACATCCACAACCCTGAACAGTGAATACATCCACAACCCTGAACACATGAACAACCCTGAACAGTCTGAACACATCCACAACCCTGAACAGTCTGAACACATCCACAACCCTGAACAGTCTGAACACATCCACAACCCTGAACAGTCTGAACACACAACCCTGAACAGTCTGAACACATCCACAACCCTGAACAGTCTGAACACATCCACAACCCTGAACAGTCTGAACACATCCACAACCCTGAACAGTCTGAACACATCCACAACCCTGAACATTCTGAATACATCCACAACCCTGAACAGTCTGAACACATCCACAACCCTGAACAGTCTGAACACATCCACAACCTTGAACAGTCTGAACACATCCACAACCTTGAACAGTCTGAACACATCCACAACCCTGAACACATCCACAACCCTGAATAGAACCACAACCCAAAACAGTCTGAATACATCCACAACCCAGAACATTCTGAACACATCTACAACCCTGAACAGTCTGAACACATCCACAACCCTGAACAGTCTGAACACATCCACAACGCTGAACCATCTGAACACATCCACAACCCTGAACAGTCTGAACACATCCACAACCCTGAACAGTCTGAATACATCCACAACCCTGAACACATCCACAACCCTGAACAGTCTGAACACATCCACAACCCTGAACAGTCTGAACACATCCACAACCCTGAACAGTCTGAACACATCCACAACCCTGAACAGTCTGAACACATCCACAACCCTGAACAGTCTGAACACATCCACAACCCTGAACAGTCTGAACACATCCACAACCCTGAACACATCCACAACCCTGAACAGTCTGAACACATCCACAACTCTGAACAGTCTGAACACATCCACAACCCTGAACATCCCAAACACATCCACAACCCTGAACAGTCTGAACACATCCACGAACAGTCTGAATCCACAACCCAGAACAGTCTGAACACATCCACAACCCTGAACACATCCACAACCCAGAACAGTCTGAACACACCCACAACCCTGAACAGTTTGAATACATACACAACCCTGAACAGTCTGAATACATACACAGCCCTGAACAGTCTGAACACATACACAACCCTGAACAGTCTGAACACATCAGCAACCCTGAACATTCTGAATACATCCACAACCCTGAACATTCTGAACACATCCACAACCCTGAACAGTCTGAACACATCCACAACCCTGAACAGTCTGAACACATCCACAACCCAGAACAGTCTGAACACATCCAACCCTGAACAGTCTGAACACATCCACAACCCTGAACAGTCTGAACACATCCACAACCCTGAACAGTCTGAATACATCCACAACCCTGAACAGTCTGAATACATCCACAGCCCTGAACAGTCTGAATACATACACAACCCTGAACAGTCTGAACACATCCACAACCCTGAACATTCTGAATATCCACAACCCTGAACATTCTGAACACATCCACAACCCTGAACAGTCTGAACACATCCACAACCCTGAACAGTCTGAACACATCCACAACCCTGAACATTCTGAACACATCCACAACCCTGAACAGTCTGAACACATCCACAACCCTGAACAGTCTGAACACATCCACAACCCTGAACAGTCTGAACACATCCACAACCCTGAACAGTCTGAACACATCCACAACCCTGAACAGTCTGAACACATCCACAACCCTGAACACATCCACAACCCTGAACAGTCTGAACACATCCACAACCCTGAACAGTCTGAACACATCCACAACCCTGAACAGTCTGAACACATCCACAACCCTGAACAGTCTGAACACATCCACAACCCTGAACACATCTGACAACCCAGAACAGTCTGAATACATCCACAACCCTGAACATTCTGAATACATCCACAACCCTGAACAGTCTGAACACATCCACAACCCTGAACAGTCTAAACACATCCACAACCTGAACAGTCTGAACACATCCACAACCCTGAACAGTCTAAACACATCCACAACCCTGAACAGTCTGAACACATCCACAACCCTGAACATTCTGAATACATCCACAACCCTGAACAGTCTGAACACATCCACAACCCTCTACACATCCACAACCTGAACAGTCTGAACACATCCACAACCCTGAACAGTCTGAACACATCCACAACCCAGTCTGAACAATCACAACCCTGAACACATCCACAACCCTGAACAGTCTGAACACATCCACAACCCAAAACAGTCTGAACACATCCACAACCCTGAACAGTCTGAATACATCCACAACCCTGAACAGTCTGAACACATCCACAACCCTGAACAGTCTGAACACATCCACAACCCTGAACAGTCTGAACACATCCACAACCCTGAACAGTCTGAACACATCCACAACCTGAACACATCCACAACCCTGAACAGTCTGAACACATCACACAACCCTGAACAGTCTGAATACATCCACAACCCTGAACAGTCTGAATACATCACAACCCTGAACAGTCTGAACACATCCACAACCCTGAACAGTCTGAACATATCACAACCCTGAACAGTCTGAACACATCCACAACCCTGAACAGTCTGAACACATCCACAACCCTGAACAGTCTGAACACATCCACAACCCTGAACAGTCTGAACACATCCACAACCCTGAACAGTCTGAACACATCCACAACCCTGAACAGTCTGAACACATCCACAACCCTGAACAGTCATCCACAACCCTGAACAGTCTGAATACATCCACAACCCTGAACAGTCTGAACAGTCTGAACATCCACAACCCTGAACAGTCTGAACACATCCACAACCCTGAACAGTCTGAACACATCCACAACCCTGAACAGTCTGAACACATCCACAACCCTGAACAGTCTGAACACATCCACAACCCTGAACAGTCAACACATCCACAACCCAGAACAGTCTGAATCCACAACCCAGAACAGTCTGAACACATCCACAACCCTGAACAGTCTGAACACATCCAAAACCCTGAACAGTCTGAATACATCCACAACCCTGAACAGTCTGAATACATCCACAACCCTGAACAGTCTGAACACATCCACAACCCTGAACACATCCACAACCCTGAACAGTCTGAACACATCCACAACCCTGAACAGTCTGAACACATCCACAACCCTGAACAGTCTGAACACATCCACAACCCTGAACAGTCTGAACACATCCACAACCCAGAACAGTCTGAACACATCCACAACCCTGAACACATCCACAACCCTGAACAGTCTGAACACATCCACAACCCTGAACAGTCTGAATACATCCACAACCCTGAACAGTCTGAATACATGAACAGTCTGACAACCCTGAACAGTCTGAATACATACACAACCCTGAACAGTCTGAACACATCCACAACCCTGAACATTCTGAATACATCCACAACCCTGACATTCTGAACACATCCACAACCCTGAACAGTCTGAACACATCCACAACCCTGAACAGTCTGAACACATCCACAACCCTGAACAGTCTGAACACATCCACAACCCTGAACAGTCTGAATCATCCACAACCCTGAACAGTCTGAACACATCCACAACCCTGAACAGTCTGAACACATCCACAACCCTGAACAGTCTGAATACATCCACAACCCTGAACAGTCTGAATACATACACAACCCTGAACAGTCTGAACACATCCACAACCCTGAACAGTCTGAACACATCCACAACCCTGAACACTGAACACATCCACAACCCTGAACAGTCTGAACACATCCACAACCCTGAACAGTCTGAACACATCCACAACCCTGAACAGTCTGAACACATCCACAACCCTGAACAGTCTGAACACATCCACAACCCTGAACACATCCACAACCCAGAACAGTCTGAACACATCCACAACCCTGAACAGTCTGAATACATCCACAACCCTGAACAGTCTGAATACATCACAGCCCTGAACAGTCTGAATACATCCACAACCCTGAACAGTCTGAACACATCCACAACCCTGAACAGTCTGAACACATCCACAACCCTGAACAGTCTGAATACATCCACAACCCTGAACAGTCTGAACACATCCACAACCCTGAACAGTCTGAACACATCCACAACCCTGAACAGTCTGAACACATCCACAACCCCTGAACACATCCACAACCCTGAACAGTCTGAACACATCCACAACCCTGAACAGTCTGAACACATCCACAACCCTGAACAGTCTGAACACATCCACAACCCTGAACAGTCTGAACACATCCACAACCCTGAACAGTCTGAACACATCCACAACCCTGAACAGTCTGAACACATCCACAACCCTGAACAGTCTGAACACATCCACAACCCTGAACAGTCTGAACACATCCACAACCCTGAACAGTCTGAACACATCCACAACCCTGAAAATTCTGAATTCACAACCCAGAACAGTCTGAACACGTCCACAACCCAAAACAGTCTGAACACATCCACAACCCTGAACATTCTGAATACATCCACAACCCTGAACATTCTGAACACATCCACAACCCTGAACAGTCTGAACACATCCACAACCCTGAACAGTCTGAACACATCCACAACCCAGAACAGTCTGAACACATCCACAACCCTGAACAGTCTGAATCCACAACCCTGAACACATCACAACCCTGAACAGTCTGAACACATCCACAACCCTGAACAGTCTGAACACATCCACAACCGTGAACAGTCTAAACACATCTACAACGCTGAACAGTCTGAACACATCCACAACCCTGAAAATTCTGAATTCACAACCCAGAACAGTCTGAACACGTCCACAACCCAAAACAGTCTGAACACATCCACAACCCTGAACATTCTGAATACATCCACAACCCTGAACATTCTGAACACATCCACAACCCTGAACAGTCTGAATACATCCACAACCCTGAACAGTCTGAATACATACACAGCCCTGAACAGTCTGAACACATACACAACCCTGAACAGTCTGAACACATCAGCAACCCTGAACATTCTGAATACATCCACAACCCTGAACATTCTGAACACATCCACAACCCTGAACAGTCTGAACACATCCACAACCCTGAACAGTCTGAACACATCCACAACCCTGAACAGTCTGAACACATCCACAACCCTGAACACATCCACAACCCAGAACAGTCTGAACACATCCACAACCCTGAACAGTCTGAATACATACACAACCCTGAACAGTCTGAATACATACACAACCCTGAACAGTCTGAATACATCACAACCCTGAACAGTCTGAACACATCCACAACCCTGAACAGTCTGAATACATCCACAACCCTGAACACAACCTGAACACATCCACAACCCTGAACAGTCTGAACACATCCACAACCCTGAACATTCTGAACACATCCACAACCCTGAACATTCTGAACACATCCACAACCCTGAACAGTCTGAACACATCCACAACCCTGAACAGTCTGAACACATCCACAACCCTGAACAGTCTGAACACATCCACAACCCTGAACAGTCTGAACACATCCACAACCCTGAACATTCTGAATACATCCACAACCCTGAACAGTCTGAATACATCCACAACCCTGAACAGTCTGAATACATCCACAACCCTGAACAGTCTGAACACATCCACAACCCTGAACAGTCTGAATACATCCACAACCCTGAACAGTCTGAACACATCCACAACCCTGAACAGTCTGAACACATCCACAACCCTGAACAGTCTGAACACATCCACAACCCTGAACACATCCACAACCCTGAACAGTCTGAACACATCCACAACCCTGAACAGTCTGAACACATCCACAACCCTGAACAGTCTGAACACATCCACAACCCTGAACAGTCTGAACACATCCACAACAGTCTGAACACATCCACAACCCAGAACAGTCTGAATACATCCACAACCCTGAACATTCTGAATACATCCACAACCCTGAACAGTCTGAACACATCCACAACCCTGAACAGTCTGAACACATCCACAACCTGAACAGTCTGAACACATCCACAACCCTGAACAGTCTGAAACACATCCACAACAACAGTCTGAACACATCCACAACCCTGAAAATTCAGTCTGAACACATCCACAACCCTGAACAGTCTGAATACATCCACAACCCTGAACAGTCTGAATACATCACAACCCTGAACAGTCTGAACACATCCACAACCCTGAACAGTCTGAACACATCCACAACCCTGAACAGTCTGAACACATCCACAACCCTGAACAGTGAATACATCCACAACCCTGAACAGTGAATACATCCACAACCCTGAACACATCCACAACCCTGAACAGTCTGAACACATCCACAACCCTGAACAGTCTGAACACATCCACAACCCTGAACAGTTCTGAACACATCCACAACCCTGAACAGTCTGAACACATCCACAACCCTGAACAGTCTGAACACATCCACAACCCTGAACAGTCTGAACACATCCACAACCCTGAACAGTCTGAATCCACAAACCCAGAACAGTCTGAACACATCCACAACCCTGAACAGTCTGAACACATCCACAACCCTGAACAGTCTGAATACATCCACAACCCTGAACAGTCTGAATACATCCACAACCCTGAACAGTCTGAACACATCCACAACCCTGAACAGTCTGAACACATCACAACCCTGAACATTCTGAATACATCCACAACCCTGAACATTCTGAACACATCCACAACCCTGAACAGTCTGAACACATCCACAACCCTGAACAGTCTGAACACATCCACAACCCTGAACAGTCTGAACAGTCTGAACACATCCACAACCCAGAACAGTCTGAACACATCCACAACCCTGAACAGTCTGAACACATCCACAACCCTGAACAGTCTGAACACATCCACAACCCTGAACAGTCTGAACACATCCACAACCCTGAACAGTCTGAACACATCCACAACCCTGAACAGTCTGAACACATCCACAACCCTGAACAGTCTGAATCCACAACCCAGAACAGTCTGAACACATCCACAACCCTGAACAGTCTGAACACATCCACAACCCTGAACAGTCTGAATACATCCACAACCCTGAACAGTCTGAATACATACACACCCTGAACAGTCTGAACACATACACAACCCTGAACAGTCTGAACACATCCACAACCCTGAACAGTCTGAACACATCCACAACCCTGAACAGTCTGAACACATCCACAACCCTGAACAGTCTGAACACATCCACAACCCTGAACAGTCTGAACACATCCACAACCCAGAACAGTCTGAACACATCCACAACCCTGAACAGAACAGTCTGAACACATCCACAACCCTGAACAGTCTGAATACATCCACAACCCTGAACAGTCTGAATACATACACAGCCCTGAACAGCTGAATACATCACAACCCTGAACAGTCTGAACACATCCACAACCCTGAACAGTTCTGAACACATCCACAACCCTGAACATTCTGAACACATCCACAACCCAGTCTGAACACATCCACAACCCTGAACAGTCTGAATACATCCACAACCCTGAACAGTCTGAACACATCCACAACACATCCACAACCCTGAACAGTCTGAACACATCCACAACCCTGAACAGTCTGAACACATCCACAACCCTGAACAGTCTGAACACATCCACAACCCTGAACAGTCTGAACACATCACAACCCTGAACAGTCTGAACACATCCACAACCCTGAACAGTCTGAACACATCCACAACCCTGAACAGTCTGAACACATCCACAACCCTGAACAGTCTGAACACATCCACAACCCTGAACAGTCTGAACAGTCTGAACACATCCACAACCCTGAACAGTCTGAACACATCCACAACCCTGAACAGCTGAATACATACACAACCCTGAACAGTCTGAATACATATCCACAACCCTGAACAGTCTGAACACATCCACAACCCTGAACAGTCTGAACACATCCACAACCCTGAACAGTCTGAACACATCCACAACCCTGAACAGTGAATACACCCACAACCCTGAACACATACACAACCCTGAACAGTCTGAACACATCCACAACCCTGAACAGTCTGAACACATCCACAACCCTGAACATTCTGAACACATCCACAACCCTGAACATTCTGAACACATCCACAACCCTGAACATTCTGAACACATCCACAACCCTGAACATTCTGAACACATCCACAACCCTGAACAGTCTGAACACATCCACAACCCTGAACAGTCTGAACACATCCACAACCCTGAACAGTCTGAACACATCCACAACCCTGAACAGTCTGAATACATCCACAACCCTGAACAGTCTGAATACATCCACACAACCCTGAACAGTCTGAACACATACACAACCCTGAACAGTTCTGAACACATCAGCAACCCTGAACATTCTGAATACATCCACAACCCTGAACATTCTGAACACATCCACAACCCTGAACAGTCTGAACACATCCACAACCCTGAACAGTCTGAACACATCCACAACCCTGACAGTCTGAACACATCCACAACCCTGAACACATCCACAACCCAGAACAGTCTGAACACATCCACAACCCTGAACAGTCTGAATACATCCACAACCCTGAACAGTCTGAATACATACACAACCCTGAACAGTCTGAACACATCCACAACCCTGAACAGTCTGAACACATCCACAACCCTGAACAGTCTGAACACATCCACAACCCTGAATAGAACCACAACCCAGAACAGTCTGAATACATCCACAACCGAGAACATTCTGAACACATCCACAACCCTGAACAGTCTGAACATATCCACAACCCTGAACAGTCTGAACACATCCACAACCCTAAACAGTCTGAACACATCCACAACCCTGAACAGTCTGAACACATCCACAACCCATAACATTATGAACACATCCACAACCCTGAACATTCTGAATACATCCACAACCCTGAACAGTCTGAACACATCCACAACCCTGAACAGTCTGAACACATCCACAACCCTGAACAGTCTGAACACATCCACAACCCTGAACAGTCTGAACACATCCACAACCCTGAACAGTCTGAACACATCCACAACCCTGAACAGTCTGAACACATCCACAACCCTGAACAGTCTGAACACATCCACAACCCTGAACACATCCACAACCCTGAACAGTCTGAACACATCCACAACCCTGAACAGTCTGAACACATCCACAACCCTGAACAGTCTGAACACATCCACAACCCTGAACAGTCTGAACACATCCACAACCCTGAACACATCCACAACCCAGAACAGTCTGAATACATCCACAACCGAGAACATTCTGAACACATCCACAACCCTGAACAGTCTGAACACATCCACAACCGTGAACAGTCAACACATCCACAACGCTGAACAGTCTGAACACATCCACAACCCTGAACAGTCTGAACACATCCACAACCTGAACAGTCTGAACACATCCACAACCCTGAAAATTCTGAATTCACAACCCAGAACAGTCTGAACACATCCACAACCCAAAACAGTCTGAACACATCCACAACCCTGAACAGTCTGAATACATCACAGCCCTGAACAGTCTGAATACATCACAACCCTGAACAGTCTGGACATATTCACAACCCTGAACAGTCTGAACACATCCACAACCCTGAACAGTCTGAACACATCCACAACCCTGAACAGTGAATACATCCACAACCCTGAACAGTGAATACATCCACAACCCTGAACACATACACAACCCTGAACAGTCTGAACACATCCACAACCCTGAACAGTCTGAACACATCCACAACCCTGAACAGTCTGAACACATCCACAACCCTGAACAGTCTGAACACATCCACAACCCTGAACAGTCTGAATACATCCACAACCCTGAACAGTCTGAACACATCCACAACCCAGAACAGTCTGAATCATCACAACCCAGAACAGTCTGAACACATCCACAACCCTGAACAGTCTGAACACATCCAAAACCCTGAACAGTCTGAACACATCCACAACCCTGAACAGTCTGAATACATCCACAACCCTGAACATTCTGAACACATCCACAACCCTGAACAGTCTGAACACATCCACAACCCTAAACAGTCTGAACACATCCACAACCCTGAACAGTCTGAACACATCCACAACCCTGAACAGTCTGAACACATCCACAACCCTGAACAGTCTGAACACATCCACAACCCTGAACAGTCTGAACACATCCACAACCCTGAACAGTCTGAACACATCCACAACCCTGAACAGTCTGAACACATCCACAACCCTGAACAGTCTGAACACATCCACAACCCTGAACAGTCTGAACACATCCACAACCCTGAACAGTCTGAACACATCCACAACCCTGAACAGTCTGAACACATCCACAACCCTGAACAGTCTGAACACATCCACAACCCTCTGAACAGAACAGTCTGAACACATCCACAACCCTGAACAGTCTGAACACATCCACAACCCTGAACAGTCTGAATACATCCACAACCCTGAACAGTCTGAACACATCCACAACCCTGAACAGTCTGAACACATCACAACCCTGAACAGTCTGAACACATCAGCAACCCTGAACATTCTGAATACATCCACAACCCTGAACATTCTGAACACATCCACAACCCTGAACAGTCTGAACACATCCACAACCCTGAACAGTCTGAACACATCCACAACCCTGAACAGTCTGAACACATCCACAACCCTGAACACATCCACAACCCAGAACAGTCTGAACACATCCACAACCCTGAACAGTCTGAACACATCCACAACCCTGAACAGTCTGAACACATCCACAACCCTGAACAGTCTGAATACATCACAACCCTGAACAGTCTGAACACATCCACAACCCTGAACACATTCACAACCCTGAACAGTCTGAACACATCCACAACCCTGAACACATCTCTGAATACATCCACAACCCTGAACAGTCTGAACACATCCACAACCCTGAACAGTCTGAACACATCCACAACCCTGAACAGTCTGAACACATCCACAACCCTGAACAGTCTGAACACATCCACAACCCTGAACAGTCTGAACACATCCACAACCCTGAACAGTCTGAACACATCCACAACCTGAACAGTCTGAACCCTGAATACATCCACAACCCAGAACAGTCTGAATACATCCACAACCCTGAACATCTGAACACATCCACAACCCTGAAACTGAACATCCACAACCCTGAACAGTCTGAACACATCCACAACCCAGTCTGAACACATCCACAACCCATGAACACACATCCACAACCCTGAACAGTCTGAATACATCCACAACCCTGAACAGTCTGAACACATCCACAACCCTGAACAGTCTGAATACACCACAACCCTGAACACATACACAACCCTGAACAGTCTGAACACATCCACAACCCTGAACAGTCTGAACACATCCACAACCCTGAACAGTCTGAACACATCCACAACCCTGAACAGTCTGAACACATCCACAACCCTGAACAGTCTGAACACATCCATCACACCCCTGAACAGTCTGAACACATCCACAACCCTGAACACATCCACAACCCTGAACACAACACATCCACAACCCTGAACAGTCTGAATACATCCACAACCCTGAACAGTCTGAACACATCCACAACCCTGAACAGTCTGAACACATCCACAACCCTGAACAGTCTGAACACATCCAACCCTGAACAGTCTGAACACATCCACAACCCTGAACAGTCTGAACACATCCACAACCCACAACCCTGACAGTCACATCCACAACCCTGAACACATCACAACCCTGAACAGTCTGAACACATCCACAACCCTGAACACATCCTGAATACATCCACAACCCAGAACAGTCTGAACACATCCACAACCCTGAACAGTCTGAACACATCCACAACCCTGAACAGTCTGAACACATCCACAACCCTGAACAGTCTGAATACATACACAGCCCTGAACAGTCTGAACACATCCACAACCCTGAACAGTCTGAACACATCACAACCCTGAACAGTCTGAATACATCCACAACCGAGAAAATTCTGAACACATCCACAACCCTGAACAGTCTGAACACATCCACAACCCTGAACAGTCTGAATCCACAACCCAGAACAGTCTGAACACATCCACAACCCTGAACACATCCACAACCCAGAACAGTCTGAACACATCCACAACCCTGAACAGTCTGAACACATCCACAACCCTGAACAGTCTGAACACATCCACAACCCTGAACAGTCTGAACACATCCACAACCCTGAACAGTCTGAACACATCCACAACCCTGAACAGTCTGAATACATCCACAACCCAGAACAGTCAATCCACAACCCAGAACAGTCTGAACACATCCACAACCCTGAACAGTCTGAACACATCCACAACCCTGAACAGTCTGAACACATCCACAACCCTGAACAGTCTGAATACATACACAACCCTGAACAGTCTGAACACATACAAACCCTGAACAGTCTGAACACATCACAACCCTGAACATTCTGAACACATCCACAACCCTGAACATTCTGAACACATCCACAACCCTGAACAGTCTGAACACATCCACAACCCTGAACAGTCTGAACACATCCACAACCCTGAACAGTCTGAACACATCCACAACCCTGAACACATCCACAACCCTGAACAGTCTGAACACATCCACAACCCTGAACAGTCTGAACACATCCACAACCCTGAACAGTCTGAACACATCACAACCCTGAACAGTCTGAATACATACACAACCCTGAACAGTCTGAACACATCCACAACCCTGAACACATCCACAACCCTGAACAGTCTGAACACATCCACAACCCTGAACACATCTGAATACATCCACAACCCTGAACAGTCTGAATACATACCACAACCCTGAACAGTCTGAACACATCCACAACCCAGAACAGTCTGAACACATCCACAACCCTGAACATTCTGAACATATCCACAACCCTGAACAGTCTGAACACATCCACAACCCTGAACAGTCTGAACACATCCACAACCCTGAACACATCCACAACCCTGAAAAGAACCACAACCCAGAACAGTCTGAATACATCCACAACCCAGAACATTCTGAACACATCCACAACCCTGAACAGTCTGAACACATCCACAACCCTGAACAGTCTGAACACATCCACAACCCTGAACAGTCTGAACACATCCACAACCCTGAACAATCTGAACACATCCACAACCCTGAACAGTCTGAACACATCCACAACCCTGAACAGTCTGAATACATCCACAACCCTGAACACATCCACAACCCTGAACAGTCTGAACACATCCACAACCCTGAACAGTCTGAACACATCCACAACCCTGAACAGTCTGAACACATCCACAACCCTGAACAGTCTGAACACATCCACAACCCTGAACACATCCACAACCCTGAACAGTCTGAACACATCCACAACCCTGAACAGTCTGAACACATCCACAACCTTGAACAGTCTGAACACATCCACAACCCTGAACAGTCTGAACACATCCACAACCCTGAACAGTCTGAACACATCCACAACCCTGAACAGTCTGAACACATCCACAACCCTGAACAGTCTGAACACATCCACAACCCTGAACAGTCTGAACACATCCACAACCCTGAACAGTCTGAACACATCCACAACCCTGAACAGTCTGAACACATCCACAACCCTGAACAGTCTGAACATCCACAACCCTGAACAGTCTGAACACATCCACAACCCTGAACAGTCTGAACACATCACCCTGAACATTCTGAATACATCCACAACCCTGAACAGTCTGAACACATCCACAACCCTGAACAGTCTGAACACATCCACAACCCTGAACAGTCTGAATCCACAACCCTGAACAGTCTGAACACATCCACAACCCTGAACACATCCACAACCCAGAACAGTCTGAACACATCCACAACCCTGAACATTCTGAACACATCCACAACCCTGAACAGTCTGAACACATCCACAACCCTGAACAGTCTGAACACATCCACAACCCTGAACAGTCTGAACACATCCACAACCCTGAACATTCACAACCCTGAACATTCCGAACACATCCACAACCCTGAACAGTCTGAATACATCCACAACCCTGAACACATCCACAACCCTGAACAGTCTGAACACATCCACAACCCTGAACAGTCTGAAAACATCCACAACCTTGAACAGTCTAAACACATCCACAACCTTGAACAGTCTGAACACATCCACAACCCTGAACAGTCTGAACACATCCACAAACCTGAACACATCCACAACCCTGAATACATCCACAACACAGAACAGTCTGAATACATCCACAACCTAGAACATTCTGAACACATCCACAACCCTGAACAGTCTGAACACATCCACAACGCTGAACAGTCTGAACACATCCACAACCCATAACATTATGAACACATCCACAACCCTGAACATTCTGAACACATCCACAACCCTGAACAGTCTGAACACATCCACAACCCTGAACAGTCTGAATACATCCACAACCCTGAACACATCCACAACCCTGAACAGTCTGAACACATCCACAACCCTGAACAGTCTGAACACATCCACAACCCTGAACAGTCTGAACACATCCACAACCCTGAACAGTCTGAACACATCCACAACCCATAACATTATGAACACATCCACAACCCTGAACACATTCACAACCCTGAACAGTCTGAACACATCCACAACCCTGAATACATCCACAACCCTGAATACATCCACAACACAGAACAGTCTGAATACATCCACAACCCAGAACATTCTGAACACATCCACAACCCTGAACAGTCTGAACACATCCACAACCCTGAACAGTCTGAACACATCCACAACCCTGAACAGTCTGAACACATCCACAACCCTGAACAGTCTGAACACATCCACAACCCTGAACAGTCTGAACACATCCACAACCCTGAACAGTCTGAACACATCCACAACCCATAACATTATGAACACATCCACAACCCTGAACACATTCACAACCCTGAACAGTCTGAACACATCCACAACCCTGAACAGTCTGAATACATCCACAACCCAGAACAGTCTGAACACATCCACAACCCTGAACAGTCTGAACACATCCACAACCCTGAACAGTCTGAACACATCCACAACCCTGAACAGTCTGAACACATCCACAGCCCTGAACAGTCTGAACACATACACAACCCTGAACAGTCTGAACACATCAGCAACCCTGAACATTCTGAATACATCCACAACCCTGAACATTCTGAACACATCCACAACCCTGAACAGTCTGAACACATCCACAACCCTGAACAGTCTGAATCCACAACCCAGAACAGTCTGAACACATCCACAACCCTGAACACATCCACAACCCAGAACAGTCTGAACACATCCACAACCCTGAACAGTCTGAACACATCCACAACCCTGAACAGTCTGAACACATCCACAACCCTGAACAGTCTGAACACATCCACAACCCTGAACAGTCTGAACACATCCACAACCCTGAACAGTCTGAACACATCCACAACCCTGAACACATCCACAACCCTGAACAGTCTGAACACATCCACAACCCTGAACAGTCTGAACACATCCAAAACCCTGAACAGTCTGAATACATCCACAACCCTGAACAGTCTGAATACATCCACAACCCTGAACAGTCTGAACACATACACAACCCTGAACAGTCTGAACACATCCACAACCCTGAACAGTCTGAACACATCCACAACCCTGAACATCCCAAACACATCCACAACCCTGAACAGTCTGAACACATCCACGAACAGTCTGAATCCACAACCCAGAACAGTCTGAACACATCCACAACCCTGAACACATCCACAACCCAGAACAGTCTGAACACATCCACAACCCTGAACAGTTTGAATACATACACAACCCTGAACAGTCTGAACACATCCACAACCCTGAACAGTCTGAACACATCCACAACCCTGAACACATCCACAACCTTGAACAGTCTGAACACATCCACAACCCTGAACAGTCTGAACACATCCACAACCCTGAACATTCCACAACCCTGAACACATCCACAACCCTGAACAGTCTGAACACATCCACAACCCTGAACAGTCTGAACACATCCACAACCCTGAACAGTCTGAAAACATCCACAACCTTGAACAGTCTAAACACATCCAAAACCTTGAACAGTCTGAACACATCCACAACCCTGAACAGTCTGAACACATCCACAAACCTGAACACATCCACAACCCTGAATAGAACCACAACCCAGAACAGTCTGAATACATCCACAACCGAGAAAATTCTGAACACATCCACAACCCTGAACAGTCTGAACACATCCACAACCCTGAACAGTCTGAACACATCCACAACCCTGAACAGTCTGAACACATCCACAACCCTGAACAGTCTGAACACATCCACAACCCTGAACAGTCTGAACACATCCACAACCCTGAACAGTCTGAATACATCCACAACCCTGAACACATACACAACCCTGAACAGTCTGAACACATCCACAACCCTGAACAGTCTGAACACATCCACAACCCTGAACAGTCTGAACACATCCACAACCCTGAACAGTCTGAACACATCCACAACCCTGAACAGTCTGAACACATCCACAACCCTGAACACATTCCACAACCCTGAACAGTCTGAACACATCCACAACCCTGAACACATCCACAACCCTGAATACATCCACAACCCTGAACAGTCTGAATACATCCACAACCCAGACATTCTGAACACATCCACAACCCTGAACAGTTGAACTGAATACATCCACAACCCTGAACAGTCTGAACACATCCACAACCCTGAACAGTCTGAACACATCCACAACCCTGAACAGTCTGAACACATCCACAACCCTGAACAGTCTGAACACATCCAACACATCCACAACCCTGAACAGTCTGAACACATCCACAACCCTGAACAGTTATGAACACATCCACAACCCTGAACACATCCACAACCCTGAACAGTCTGAACACATCCACAACCCTGAACAGTCTGAACACATCCACAACCCTGAACAGTCTGAACACATCCACAACCCTGAACAGTCTGAACACATCCACAACCCTGAACAGTCTGAACACATCCACAACCCTGAACAGTCTGAACACATCCACAACCCTGAACAGTCTGAACACATCCACAACCCTGAACAGTCTGAACACATCCACAACCCTGAACAGTCTGACATCCACAACCCTGAACAGTCTGAACACATCCACAACCCAGAACAGTCTGAACACATCCACAACAACACATCCTGAACAGTCTGAACACATCCACAACCCTGAACAGTCTGAACACATCCACAACCCTGAACAGTTCTGAACACATCCACAACCCTGAACAGTCTGAACACATCCACAACCCTGAACAGTCTGAACACATCCACAACCCTGAACAGTCTGAACACATCCACAACCAGTCTGAACACATCCACACACCCTGAACACATCCACAACCCTGAACAGTCTGAACACATCTGAACACAACACATCACAACCCTGAACAGTCTGAACACATCACAACCACATGAACAGTCTGAACACATCCAACCCTGAACATTCTGAATACATCCACAACCCTGAACATTCTGAACAACCCTGAACAGTCTGAACACATCCACAACCCTGAACAGTCTGAACACATCCACAACCCTGAACACATCCACAACCCTGAACACATCCACAACCGAACAGTCTGAACACATCCACAACCCTGAACAGTCAATACATCCACAACCCTGAACAGTCAGTCTGAACAGTCTGAACACATCCACAACCCTGAACAGTCTGAACACATCCACAACCCTGAACAGTCATTCTGAACAGTCTGAACACATCCACAACCCTGAACATCTGAATACACATCCACAACCCTGAACAGTCTGAACACATCCACAACCCTGAACAGTCTGAACACATCCACAACCCTGAACATTCTGAATACATCCACAACCATGAACATTCTGAACACATCCACAACCCTGAACAGTCTGAACACATCCACAACCCTGAACACATCCACAACCAGAACAGTGAATACATCCACAACCCTCCAGAACACATCCACAACCCAGTCTGAACACATCCACAACCCTGAACAGTCTGAACACATCCACAACCCTGAACAGTCTGAACACATCCACAACCCTGAACAGTCTGAACACATCCACAACCCATAACTTATGAACATCCACAACCCTGAACAGTCTGAATACAACCCTGAACAGTCAACCCTGAACAGTCTGAATACATCCACAACCCTGAACAGTCTGAATACATACACAACCCTGAACAGTCTGAATACATCCACAACCCTGAACAGTCTGAATACTTACACAACCCTGAACAGGCTGAACACATCCACAACCCATAACATTATGAACACATCCACAACCCTGAACATTCTGAACACATCCACAACCCAGAACACACAGAACCCAGCACTCTGTCAAGAACAGGGACAGCATTCTGCACTTGACTAGGGCTGAATTAAGATTAACACAAGCCACTCAAACTTTCACATAAATCTGCTATTGACATCAATGTATGATTGGGCCATCTTAGTAAAAAGCACCAGTCAAAAACGACAGTATATAAGCCTATAAAAGCCATATCCACCATTTGACAGGATTCTGACATATCTGTTAAAATAATCCATATGACAAAAAATCTATATATTTTAACTATGAATATATCCATATTACACTCTATCTGGGTAAAACGTATCGGGTTCAGTCTTAAAACGGAGAATGTATGAAGACGTATTAATCTCTGCTGGCGTCCATCCTGTATCGACAGACGCTAGACGTACAGTTCACCCTGTTTCTCCCATCAAACCTACACATTATATACAGGTAACTGCCAAAATAATGGAAACACCAATTATTGGACCACCAGAACAGCTTCCATGCACCTTGGCATAGATTCTACAAGTGTCTGGGACTCTACTGGAAGGCACGCAACACCATTCTTCCACAAGAAGTTTCTATCATTTTGGCAGTTACCTGCAGGTTGAATGTAAACATCCTCAATCAAATTTCCCTGAGGGAAGATGTCTGAGCTCATCTCCAACGGAGAGGCTTTCCTCTTTAGTGGCGGCAAACATATGATAGACGCTTCCTGTCCTCTCTCCTTTCCTCGCTTCTTTTCTACTCTCGTCCCCTTCTCTCACCTCTTCTTGTCACTCCTCTCTCCCTTCTCTTTCCTCCTCCTAGTCTCCCCCAACGGCTTGGAATAACTATGTTACTGCATAAGAAGTAACCAAACCACAGAGATTGGAACTGAGATGAGAGAAACACATAGATGTTGATGTAGAATAGAGAGAGAGAGAGAGAGAGAGAGAGTTACACCCACCTGGTCTTCAGTCAGTACGATCAGGCGGTTTACTATAATGTTCACAACGTTTCCTAGGCTGGCATCACGGTAAAGTTTGGCAACCTGACCTCCAGAAAAGAAGTAAAAGACACAAAGTCAGACAAACTGTGTCCACGTGTCACGACGCTTGATCAGTGTTTCCATCACACATACTGGGGTGGAACGGCCATCACACATTCAGCTCACGCTGCGATTTAAATGTCTGTTTTCAGTAAGAGAGAACAAACGAAATGCTAACCAAAGGGAGAAACACTTCGAATAGCATTGTTCATGCTCTAATGCACTACATCGGCGTGTTTCCAATATCAGTAGGCTAGAGACTCATCTCAATGTCTTTCCTCCAATCCTTCACCTGTATTGACGTGAAAGAACTGGACAGGTGCAAGTGAGTCCTAACTGCTCTCACCCATCCTGTGAACTCAAACTAGTGTAAATGTAGGGGGAAGAGATGAGGAGAGGAAGCCACGTTAGACCGTTGATATTAACCCCGTTTGAGATTGACCCAAACTTTATTACCAGGTTTGTTTTTTTCTTGTCAGACAAAACAACACTAATCGAAGCAAAAAGCAGGATCAAACTTACAATATTCATCACAGACAGGATGTAATGCTCAATGTCTTTGCGGCCATGGTAACCAACCATCATCTTATCAGCTACCACCAGGGTCTCTACGAAACGTTCCGTGCTGAGTGACCGCCTCCGTCTGTGGCCCTCCCCGGGCAGGGTGCTGTTGGACCCAGGGGCTGGGGTGGGAGAGGACGAGGGAGAGGAGGTTGGAGAGGTTGGGGAAGGAGTGCTATGTTGGCACGGGCTCACGTTTTTTGTGAGGTCTGGGAATGAAGGAGGGAGAGGTAGTTTATATGAGAAAAAAAGATTAGCAACTGAGCGAGAAAAGTTGATGGTATGCTGTGGGAAGAAAAAAATCACAGGTGATTATAGGCAATGGTTTATCTGGTGATCATCTCCATGGGGTATTTGAACTTTAAAAAACGATAGGTAGAATGTGATACTGTTCACCTCCGTGGAAACATTCAGGGAGACTAGAACTACTCATGATTTGATAACAAATAATGACTTCAACACTTATTTTTAAATGTCAACATAAAAAAAACAAGCCACTAAATTAAAACACAATGATACAATCAGATATAGCCCATTGTGAAGGCATAGCCAGAGCAGAGCCAGGGGAGAGTTGGAGATAGGATTGCAGACATGTTGGGAATCTGGCCCTTTGAACCTTGCAGCTGAAGGCTTGCCTTCCTTTATGGCCCAGATGCTCTGGGGAAAAGCTATAAGATAGAACGTGTCAGGGCACGTCAGCTTCCTGCCGATGACAGCCTTCGCTGCTACTTATAAGACTTTGGTCCAAATACCTACACATCCACCTGGTTCCCCTCTAATCCCTATCCCATCACATCTCACCGCTCTGATGAGAGCCAGAGTATGTGAATTGTCCACGTGTGGAATTGTCCACATCTGGAATTGTCCACGTCTGGAGGAAACCTGTCACCATCCCTACGGGGAAGCATGGTGGCATCATGCTGTGAGGATTTTTTTCAGCGGCAGGGACTGGGATACTAGTCAGGATCGAGGTAAAGATGAACGGAGAAAAGTACAGAGAGATCCTTGATGAAAATCTGCCCCAGAGGGCTCAGGACCTCAGAATGGGGCGAAGGTTCATCTTCCAACAGGACAACGACCCTAAGGACACAGCGAAGACAACGCAGGAGTGGCTTCAGGACAAGTCTCTGAATGTCCTTCAGTGGACCAGCCAGAGGCCGGACTTAAACCCAATCGAACATCTCTGGAGAGACCTGAAAATAGCTGTGCAGCAACACTCCCCATCCAACCTGACAGAGCTTGAGAGGATCTGCAGAGAAGAATGGGAGAAACTCCCCAAATACAGATGTGCCAAGATTGTAGCGTCACACCCAAGACGACACGAGGTTGTAATCGCTGCCAAAGGTGGTTCAACAAAGTACTGAGTAAAGGGTCTGAATACTTATGTAAATGTGATATTTTATCAATAAAAAATGTGCTAACATGTCTAAAAACCTGTTTTTGCTTTGTCATTATGGGGTATTGTGTGTAGATTGATGAGGGGGAAAAAACAATTGAATTCATTTCAGAATAAGGCTGTAACGTATCAAAATGTGGAAAAAGCCAAGGGGCCTTAATACTTTCCGAATGCACCGTACACCAGGCCGAGGGGAGGCCCGTATGGGCCAGCCCAACAGCAGCGCGGCCACATCCACCGGAACCTGGGCCTAGAACCAAACCAGCACTTCCTCTGGACCGCTAGGAATAACTGCTCATTTATGTTACTCACCCAGCTCAGAGTCAATCCAGACTGAGGGCAGTGGAGAGCATGGAAGAGGAACGGGGAAGGGAAGGGAGGAGAGGAGAAAGGAGAAGAAGAAGAAGAGAAGAGGATGCGTCACCAACCTGAGATGCCACAGCTGAACTCGTGTTGGCCGGGTTGCTGCCGCGGCGAGGGAATGGAAGACTTTTTATAAATAACATGCTGCTGTCCTTCTCCCTGGTCCCATTGGCTGGAAGTGGTGGACGATATATTCTTTAATGGCTCTATTAAATACTGCTCTTCTTCTGTGGTAATAACGCCGTGCTTGTTGAGAAACAAGAACATCGAGAGAGACAGGTTATAAGCGAACAAGGCAAACAACATTACAACGCACGCACACATAAACACGACAGTTGAATTGGTCTTATTGTAGTTTTAAAATAATTACATAGAAAATGTCTGACAATTTTTGTCAAAAGTAACTCCTACCAGCCTAAATGGACTTACAGTGAACCATTTATGCCGTTTATATGAAATGACCTTTGACAAATAACCCCCTATAATTTTCATTATAGTCAGCAAAATATTGTTATACTAATGAGTATTATCAACCAGATTGAATGCTTTTTTTCCCCCCCAGCACAACCACAATCATCTGTGAAATGATTGGCACCCCGAGTCAGAGCTAAGTGGCTAATGGTGTGTTCCAGCCTTGGTCACGTAACATTGCAGGCTACAACACATAGAACAACTAACTCACAGCTCCGCTCTGCTCTCCTCTGTGTGTCGCACTGCAGTCAGACGTGAAAACACCCCACACTCTGAAGCAATTTGATAAATCATGTTATAACAACCAATTACACCTAGAACAACGCTGTAATTACTGGGACTGGAACCAAAGTACACAGCTCTCTGCCCTCGAACACCCTCTTTGTAACATAAATTGAAAAAGTACTTCAGAATGTGTTTATAAAAAACATTGGCACGCTGCATCACTCAGTAAAAACCCACAATGAAACCAATTAACCAAATATGACAACCTGGCACACGCCGGCAAGAAACCAATATTTGATAAAAGCCTAGCAGAGTGCGATGTCAAGATGTCTGGCAATTTACGAGATTAAACTACAGATACATTTCAGTTTTGTCCATTTTTGGTACTATTAAAACGGTATGAGGCGAAACAGACCTAATACTAATTCAATTTATGATACTGGAGCTGTGGGGCTGCCAGTACGTTTGGCCGCAAGAACGGCAATACATGTTTTTCTCCAAATGATTGCGATTGGCACAGAGGAACAGGGCTTTCTCCTTGTTCTGAGACGTTTCAAAGTAAATGAGGGGGGATAAGAGTTTTTCCAATCGCTTCCAACAGTGAGTTTTAACGAAGACAGTCTGGCCAGTCCGTCAGTCTAAGATCAACAGCCTGAGGACCAATACCTCAGCTTTGATGATTAGCCGCTTCGTTAAAGCCAACAGAAAGCAACACATTCGCTTTCTTTCTTATTTCGCTGGAGAAATTCCAGTTCAAAACCCCCTAGGCTAACCCCTAACCTCCAAACATACACTTCTCATAGATCTGACACTATCAGATGAGTCCTAGCCCAAGGGGGTGTTAAGCTATTACCATATTGCCTACCTACACTCATCCAACCCCTTCAGAACTACAAGGAATGACTATGGGTTAATTAGGGGCTAGGGGTTGATTTGGGACTGGGTATTAGTTTATCTGAGGAAACCGGAACCTGGTGTGCCCAAAACAAGATTTGGCTTCGACAGTTTAGTAAGCAAACAGAAAGACAGCCCTGCATGCTTATCTGTCACAGTCCATTGAGAAGGATATGTATTAGGTTCGCTATAGTGAGCTGGCTGGTTGGCTGGCTGGCTTGTTGGCTAGCTAACGACTGGATGGATTTTTGGTTCTAGTAGGTAGGTGGACTAGCTGGCTAGCTGGACTAGCTGGTGGACTAGTATAGTAGGTGGACTGGCTGGCTGGTTGGTTCTTTATAGTGGGTGGACTGGCTGGCTGGCTGGTTGGCTGGTTCTTTATAGTGGGTGGACTGGCTGGCTGGTTGGTTCTTTATAGTGGGTGGACTGGCTGGCTGGCTGGTTGGGTCTTTATAGTGGGTGGACTGGCTGGCTGGCTGGTTGGTTCTTTATAGTGGGTGGACTGGCTGGCTGGTTGTGACTAAAGCTCTGATGATCCAGTAAAGCAACCTTTCTTAATTAAAGTATGCATCGCGACGACATGTTAACGGTGCATGGCGACATGTCAGAGTAAAAAAAAATATTTCTAGGAACTCAGAGGAGGTCTCAACTTACTGTTTAGAGTTAGAAGAGTAGAATATGCAAGATGCAATTTGGGGCGACCCATTGATTTTGTTAGTCACTCTCACTCAGATATCATATTAACATGGCATTAGTCATGGCAAAATGTGTAGAATTTAAAGAAATGTTCTTTAAATCTGCTAAGATTTCTCTCCACCCCATGGCAAAATGTTTAGAATTGCAGGAGCCCTCCGGTACTGCTGCTCATTCCGTTCACCAGCTCCGGAGGTCTACGTCACCGGCCTTCTAAGCGCCACTGAACTGGATTCATTACCACTGTCTTGTCTCATTACGCACACCTGGATCCCATTCCCCCTGATTAGTATGTTATATATGTGCCCTCTGTTCCCCATTGTCCTTGCCGATTATTGGAATTAGCCTGCCGTGATGACAACCTGTCACTCGACCAGCTCATCAGCATGGCGATTCATTTGGACAAGCTCCTGCGATCCCGGCGAAGACCTGTGCAGAATCCAGAGCCCATGGCTACACTTGCTCCGTGGCCAGAGCCCATGGCTACACCTGCTCCGTGGCCAGAGCCCATGGCTACACCTGCTCCGTGGCCAGAGCCCATGGCTACACCTGCTCAGTGGCCAGAGCCCATGGCTACACCTGCTCCGTGGCCAGAGCCCATGGCTACACCTGCTCAGTGGCCAGAGCCCATGGCTACACCTGCTCCGTGGCCAGAGCCCATGGCTACGCCTGCTCAGTGGCCAGAGCCCATGGCTACACCTGCTCCGTGGCCAGAGCCCATGGCTACGCCTGCTCAATGGCCAGAGCCCATGGCTACACCTGCTCCGTGGCCAGAGCCCATGGCTACACCTGCTCCGTGGCCAGAGCCCATGGCTACACCTGCTCCGTGGCCAGAGCCCATGGCTACACCTGCTCAGTGGCCAGAGCCGATGGAGGTGAAGCGCTCGTAGGACTCGACCTCGGGTCCGGACGTTTCCCAGACCGCGGCCCCCCAGTTCAGGGCCAGTCAGGTCAGTGCCGAGATGACGGTGGCAACCCTGTCTCTCCCGGAGAGGTACCAGATCGCATTGCAGAAGGAATCCCTTGCATCTCGCTGGTGCGCCATCAAAGCGCTCCGGGAGGTACAGGGGTATTCCGCGGGCCGGCTCAGATGGGACGGAGGCAGGTCATGGTGTGGGGGCTGGTGCCGCAACTTGTGACATGCTGGGACGTGGCGTAGTGTTTTATATAGACAACATTTTGGTCTATTCTGCTGACCGCGCCCAGCATGTCTCGTTAGTCAGATCTGTGCTGGGAAAACTGTTGGAGCATGATCTATATGTTAAACAAGATAAGTGTTTGTTTTTCCAGCGGTCCGTGTCCTTTTTGGGCTACCTCATATCCACGGAGTGGAGAAGGAGGAGCAACGCGTCAGCGCAGTCCGGTCATGGCCCATCCCCAACTTCGTGAAAGCAGTCCAGCGATACCTGGACTAATTGGTTCATCCAGGGGCTTCAGCAGAGTGGTCGCTCCTCTTTCCTCCCTGCTGAGAGGAAGTCCCCAGCGGCTTCGTTGGACGGCACACACTCATCTCTGTGCGTCGGCACAAGGAACAGGCCGACCACCACCGCAGTGAGGCGCCTGTCTGGCTCTCCACCCAGAACCTGCCCCTCCGCCTGCCCTGCCGGAAGCTGAGCCCGCGGTTTGTGGGGCCGTTTAAAGTCCTGAGGAGAGTTAATGAGGTAACGTACCATTTGCATCTCCCTGCTGATTACCGCATTAACCTGACTTTTCATGTTTCTCTGCTCAGGCCAGTGGTGCCTGGTCTCCTTGCTGAGGCTGGACACAGTGAAGCCCGGCCTCCTCCTCTGGACATCGAGGGAGGTCCGGCATACTCTGTCCGTGAATTCCTGGATTCGAGGCGTCGTGCGGGTACCTCATCGTCCAGTACCTCATCGACTGGTAGGGGTACGCACATCCTGGACGCTTCGCTGACCAGGGATTTTCACCATCGGCGTCCAGACCGACCCGCACCACGTCCCTGTGGTTGTCCCCGAGGCCGGTGTCGTCCCGCTGCTGGTGCAGTGCGTCGGAGGGTACTGTCACCGGATCCCCCCCGGTACTGCTGCTCATTCCGTTCACCAGCTCCGGAGGTCTACGTCACCGGCCTTCTAGGCGTCACTGAACTGGATTCATTACCACCAACCCAGGACTATCTTGTCTCATTACGCACACCTGGTTCCCATTCCCCCTGATTAGTATGTTATATATGTGCCCTCTGTTCTCCGTTGTCCTTGTCGGTTATTGCTACCATGTCCTTTGGTCCTGTGTACCTGTGCTGTTGTATCGGCTTCCATGCTACGTGTATTTGTGCACTTGTTTTACGGGTCTCGTCTCGAGTATTTTTTAGAGGTTTACACCTCGCTCTTTTGTTTGGGTGGAGAATATAAAACCCCCTATTACGTATTCCTGCACCTGTCTCCAATCACTAACATGACAAAATGTAAGTTCAAACTTCAATTTCTTTCTCCGCTGTCAACCAAATCTTGCTTAGGACCCCAAAAGGGATCATGTTTTTATGGCCTTGGGTCCCAGGAAAACACAGAATTTCTCAATGTTCCCAGGCTGAAAAAGCCTAAGAACCCCTGCTGTAGAGAGCTTTCCCCCGTTAGCCTTAACCTACTTTGCCCTATCCTAAGTGGCTCTGTGCCAGGTGGAAGGAGGCCAACATGCTATTTAGCAAACTCCACTCTGTCTAATCCTGTGACAGTAGAGCTGAGGGTTTGTCTGAGGTAGCCAGAGCAAAGAGAAGGCATAGTATTAACTCTCTGTGACTGGTCAATGGGGGCCTCCTGGCCTCCTCACAAAACAGATCCTTAAGTACTCAAAGAATATTCAAACACACTCAAATATCTAGAAATACATTCAGACATACTCTAAACAAAAGTCACAGAAACCCATAAAGGGGAGTAGAGTGTTGGTGGCTGTTCTACTTGGAAACAGACAGATCGTGTTGTCCTCTTTTCCATCCTTCCATCACACATTTCAATACCCTGACTGGCTAACAGTAGCTTCCTTCCAAACACACACCCAAACCAAACACATCAACTCCAGAAACCCATGGTACTCACCAAGCCCTTACAGTTACTGAGCGCTACTCTGGTGGAGCTGTACTGATCCCGCAGGTATCCTACATAGTGGCAGTTCTCCACCATGTCATGTCTCCACTCCAGGCCCTCTCTCCCCCAGTACTCCACCGTGAAATGTTTGGACACCAGCTGGGGGTTGAGGGTCAAGTTCAAGTTAAAGTGCTTTCCGTAAGCCGACAGTCTGTAGAAGACTCGGGTCTGGGCCGGGTCCTGTTCGGCGCGGCCGGTTGGCTCTGGGCCGACGGCGGTGCTGGTTGGGTCGGCGGTTCGTCTCCTGCGACCGGGCCGGTGGTGTTTCACAGTGTAGCTGAGGAAGTCCCCGTTCTCGTCCACCTGCATCGGCACAGTCAGCTCGTAGTGCTGCAGGTAGGACAGGTACTCCACTTTTACAGAAAACAACAGATGGGGAGAGATGAGCCCATTGGAGGAGGGGTGTACGAGGAGGAAAGGACAAGGAAGAGAAAAATGAACACAGAATGAGAATCTGAGTAAGAACATTGATACACTACAGGAAGAAGTGACATATTTAAGACAATGGGGGCGCTCCAGCCATTACAGAATATAACAGGATGACACCCTACAGATAGTAGAACTCATAGAATGTAGAATGTCTATGGTGGAACTCCGACAGACAGACAGACAGACAGACAGACAGACAGACAGACAGACAGACAGACAGACAGACAGACAGACAGACAGACAGACAGGCAGGACAGACAGGCAGGACAGACAGGCAGGACAGACATGACCTTACAGTGTTCCAGAGCCTAGCAGGTTGTGATCTACAGTGGGTAAAATCCCTCTAAAATAACAGTCAGGCCAGGGCCACCAGATGTTGCAGATGTCTCACTGACTGACCACTGACCATGAGCAGCAACCATGCATACACCTGCCTCACCGGGAGGACAAATCCGTTTCTCTGAAGGAGAGCAGTTCTAGCACCTTGGCTGCAATCAAGCAAGTTAAAATGTGCAATTAAGCAATGAGCAGTCCTACCTTGTGAGTTGTGCGAAAGTCTTTGAAATTCAGAGAACGCCATGACCACCACCAGGCTCAATATCAATATACAAGTCAGCGTCTTCCGCAAAATTTCCATCATTCAGAGAAAGGTCTGACATGGGGTTGGGGGAGGAGGGGTGAGGGGGGGTGGTGGTGCTACTGACGGGCTAGGAACACACGATCAGTCCGGCGTGCCTGGCACCATAACAAGCCCATGGTTTGGGTCCTCTGTGGGGGGAATGTTCTCACTACTTCTTCTTCTCTTCTTGTCTCATCCAGGTCTCATCCAGAGAACGTCTCCGAGACACTCAGATTCCTCCTGAGGGCAGCAGACACTTCCAGACCTCACTGGCGTTTCCCTTGGAGCTCATGTCAGCCACTCATCATGTGAGGCGGTGATGCTAGAATCCATCGGTAGATCAGTCAGTCAGTCAGTCACTTCAAGCACGTCCACAGCAGCAAATCTATAGATCTAGATCTATATTGGAAGGTTGTCTTGACCAATCCATCTGCATACCTGTGAATACACCATTGCATAGTTCAATAAGCATACCTGCTACAAAACAACTAGTCTACACTCTTAGAAAAATCTAGAACCTAAAAGGGTTGTTCGGGGTTCCCTAGGAGAACCCTTTGATAAACCCTTTTTGGTTCCAGGTAGAACCCTTTTGGGTTCCATGTAGAACCCTTTCCACAGAGGGTTATACATGGAACCCAAAAGAGTTCTACCTGGAACCAAAAAGCATTCTATTTGGAACCGAAAAGAATTCTACCTGGGGAAAAGAGGGTTCTCGAATCGGGACTGCCAAATAACCCTTTTGGAACCCTTTTTTCTAAGAGTGTACTACATAGGCTTAACTTCTAATCTGCAAATTACAATTAGCCATGGAAAAAAAGATGATGCCTAACGACTGCACAGCATATTCACCAACAGTACACTCCATGACAGAAATACCCTCCTCCTGTAGCCTGCTTACCCAGCATGCCATGGTTTGTGGTTAGCAGGATAGCGTTTTTCGTCATGAATCTTGTTCTGGAGGCAGCTCTGCAGAGTGGCCGCTAGCTGGCACGGCCACAAAGTCATACAATCTCATTTTAAACCGAACCAGAACCTTAACCCTAATCACACTGCTAACCTTAACTTTAAATTAAGCACATTTTGGTGTTCCTACATTTTTTCAATATAGTCCATTTTGACTTCGCAGCTGACTTAATTAACTAACAGGAAATCGCTCAGTTCTGCCTCCAGGACTAGACTCGTGACAATAAACGTCAACATACATGTGGCTAACGGTGTTTGTGACACCATACCATCTCCACAGCCTAAGGAGAAGTCAGTCTTTCAGATATTCCACAGCAAGTCACAACAACAAGACGATGATCAAGTACAAAAGCAGCCTGTGCTTCGATGTCCGCCAGCCTCCTCAGTCAACACAGCACCTGTCTCTATAACAGGTTTAGGCATCTCTCTCCCACTGACTCTCTGCAGCCAGGAGCAAATCAAAAGATTAACGTTGCTCTCAGCAAGCCCTCTGTGCGTGTGTGCGTGTGTAATAACGCAGAAATAAAGGTGTTATAATAGTGTAATAACATACACATTTATCATTGAACCTATCCATCAACTAATGAATAAATCAATCACTTGTTCTATATTTCAAACCAATTACCGGATATTCTTCAAGAAAGAGAGGGTCACTCACTCACACAGCTCATAAACGGCATGCCATACTTTTAGAACCAAGTCCAGGCGAGTTTCCAAGTTTACGTCCAAGTGAAAACGCGTAAATTCCAGTAATCACCTCTGATCTATCGGATGTGCGTAAAGACAGTATGGGTGGTTATCTGTCTGTGGCTAGAATCCAGTGTTGGAAGCGGCGTGTTGCACCTTCTGTAAACTCTATATAATGAACATCTAGCGGCACATATCCAGACAGCAGCGCTACATCTACTTGGCCACACCGTCTGACCCAGACATTTGGCACCCAGCCCGAATACATCAGACAAACACCGACCGACCGACTGAAATAAAAAAAAACTGCTCCTTTCAAATTAATCTAGGAGGATATGTAATTCAACTACAACTGGAATATCATACCAACAGTTCAACGCTGTTCCTGTGTTAGGGATTACCCCAAAAAAGTATGAAAACGCCGGGAATAATTATTGTTAGCTATTGTAGATATTGTTAGCTATTGTAGAAGTGACAGACACTATCTCGCTCAAGTCATATGGGTTTGTTTGACGCCTTAACGCACAGGCAGAGACGGACCGTTCTTGCAGATGTGGATCTGTTTCAGTGAGTTATAAATTCTAACAGTGCAGATAGAGTAGGCTATGCCAAGTGCTTAGACATCAAACCAGTTTTAAGAGACACGTGATTTTTCAATAAACGCTGGAAGAAATAGTTGATCCAACTTTAACCAACATTTACTCACCAAACACTGTATGTGTAAGGAATTCCAAGTGCCTATAGGGTTGTACTTTTTCCACGTTTCATCTAGTTCTAATTTAGTTCAAATCACAAAAATAGGTTTTCCAAAAGATGTACGCTACAATGTGAAAGATAAATCACTACATTTTCTGTTGTTAAAAAAGAAGAAGATGGTTAGCCTACATATTTGAAAGAAACGGGATCTGCGGCGGCTCCGTTAAAAGTGCATGAGAGACACACAGCATTCTCTAGTTGTGTCTATGGAGTGCTGATAGACTACAAGCAGATAGTTACCGTCCTCATCTTCATTGTTAGCGGCAAAGCCCAACTGTGTAGAGTAGAGTAACGTTACAGAGTGCAGACAATAGACTTCGCCTGCGCTGAAATTCCGTAGTAGCCAGATGACTTCTCTCCTCTGTCCATCACTTTTCGGTTTATGCCATTCTCTATATCCCCATGAGAGAGAAAACAGAGGAACATAAATGTCTTAGCAGAAAAGTCTATCCCCAAGAATAACTTTTAAACTATCTCCAAAATAAGGAGACCTAATTCATAGCCCAACTGTCCTCTTTAAAATAGACTTGGTGTGTTTGCTGAGTTGTTATTTTGGATAACGCAGGTAGTATGCTGCACAATAATAACAAATAGTCTACATCTAGGACAGTGTATGCAACACAGCTAAATTGAGTTGAGGTAGCACCCTTTAATACAGTATACCCGGTCTGGTACCATAGCCAAGTTCTGAGCTGCTTCAAATTGGCAGCTTTTTCAGGCTGGGAGGTTCAGCTGACGTCATTGCAGATGTGCGTATTCTAACATCAGCTGTGCGCATGTTCCGATCTAATATCACGTGCGGGGGGGGTACAAATAGGTTTCAGGAACTTCTCTTTACCAGAACCTATAAGCACAAAGTGTAGCATAATTGACTGTTTTTGCCAACTATCACAGTAGAAAAAAGTTTGGCATACTTAAAAGTGTTTATTGCAACGAAGTTATACACAGGTGTAGAAAAACATTATTTTTCTGTGGATGTTTGGTTATTAGGAGACCTAACTAACATATATATAGTAGTGAAATTGGTTAACTTTAATAGCCTGCCCAAAACCTTGGCCTCTTATGGTATACCATCTATAGTGTACAATATGTAAAACTCTACAGGTCTAATTTTTTGACAAAGCTAACAATATCCTATATTTATTCTTGTTATGGAAAAATAGATATGGTCTAAATAAAATTATATTGTCTACCAATAAAACAATTATTTGCCCAGTGATGTTGCTGAAATGCAACAGTGACTGAGTTGGCCTAGGGAAAAATTAGATGAGTCAAATAGCAAAGCAATTTTGCAGAATGTAGTGTGTAACCCACTTAAGAAGGAGAATCACTCTGACGATGAACACAGAACTATTTGAAGGATTGTTGCGCCTTCTTGTGTTCAAAAACGATATAGCAACTTTTAAAATAGATTTTTTATTTCACCTTTATTTAACCAGGTAGGCTAGTTGAGAACAAGTTCTCATTTACAACTGCGACCTGGCCAAGATAAAGCATAGCAGTGTGAACAGACAACAACACAGTTACACATGGAGTAAACAATAAACAAGTCAATAACACAGTAGAAAAAAAGAGTCTATATACATTGTGTGCAAAAGGCATGAGGAGGTAGGCGAATAATTACAATTTAGCAGATTAACACTGGAGTGATAAATGATCAGATGGTCATGTGCAGGTAGAGATACTGGTGTGCAAAAGAGCAGAAAAGTAAATAAATAAAAACAGTATGGGGATGAGGTAGGTAAATTGGGTGGGCTATTTACCGATGGACTATGTACAGCTGCAGCGATCGGTTAGCTGCTCAGATAGCAGATGTTTAAAGTTGGTGAGGGAGATAAAAGTCTCCAACTTCAAAGATTTTTGCAATTCGTTCCAGTCACAGGCAGCAGAGAACTGGAAGGTAAGGCGGCAAAGTGAGGTGTTGGCTTTAGGGATGATCAGTGAGATACACCTGCTGGAACGCGTGCTACGGGTGGGTGTCGCCATCGTGACCAGTAAACTGAGATAAGGCGGAGCTTTACCTAGCATGGACTTGTAGATGACCTGGAGCCAGTGGGTCTGGCGACGAATATGTAGCGAGGGCCAGCCGACTAGAGCATACAGGTCGCAGTGGTGGGTGGTATAAGGTGCTTTAGTAACAAAACGGATGGCACTGTGATAAACTGCATCCAGTATGCTGAGTAGAGTAATGGAAGCTATTTTGTAGATGACATCGCCGAAGTCGAGGATCGGTAGGATAGTCCGTTTTACTAGGGTAAGTTTGGCGGCGTGAGTGAAGGAGGCTTTGTTGCGAAATAGAAAGCCGATTCTAGATTTGATTTTGGATTGGAGATGTTTGATATGAGTCTGGAAGGAGAGTTTACAGTCTAGCCAGACACCTAGGTACTTATAGATGTCCACATATTCTAGGTCGGAACCATCCAGGGTGGTGATGCTAGTCAGGCGTGCGGGTGCAGGCAGTGAACGGTTGAAAAGCATGCATTTGGTTTTACTAGCGTTTAAGAGCAGTTGGAGGCCACGGAAGGAGTGTTGTATGGCATTGAAGCTCGTTTGGAGATGAGATAGCACAGTGTCCAAGGAAGGGACAGAAGTATACAGAATGGTGTCGTCTGCATAGAGGTGGATCAGGTAATCGCCTGCAGCAAGAGCAACATCATTGATATTTACACAGAAAATAGTCGGCCCGAGAATTGAACCCTGTGGCACCCCCATAGAGACTGCGAGAGAACCGGACAACATGCCCTCCAATTTTACACACTGAACTCTGTCTGCAAAGTAGTTGGTGAACCAGGCGAGGCAGTCATTAGAAAAACCGAGGCTACTGAGTCTGCCGATAAGAATATGGTGATTGACAGAGTCGAAAGCCTAGGCCAGGTCGATGAAGACGGCTGCACGGTACTGTCTTTTATCGATGGCGGTTATGATATTGTTTAGTACCTTGAGCGTGACTGAGGTGCACCCGTTACCGGCTCGGAAACCAGATTGCACAGTGGAGAAGGTACGGCGGGATTCGAGATGGTCAGCGATAGGCAGGGCAGGATGGATATAGGTCTGTAACAGTTTGGGTCCAGGGTGTCTCCCCCTTTGAAGAGGGGGATGACCGCGGCAGCTTTCCAGTCCTTGGGGATCTCAGACGATATGAAAGAGAGGTTGAACAGGCTGGGAATAAACTGAAATGAAATCATTAATAAACCTTTTTGAAAAACTAAAATAGACTGAAACTATTATATTTGACTCCAAAACAAACTAAAATAAAATGAACCATGAATGATGTTCAGTTTTAGTTTTGGGTGGGAAAAAATCTAATGGGGTTTTCGTTTTTTTTTTTTCCTAATCGGGTTTTCAAGCTTCTGAATCTGGCATGTCACATTGAGAATGGACGTGTTTGACAGCATCAAAAGCCCGGACTTGACTGACTGACTGATCTACAAGTCACCTTGCGTCATAAATAACAACTCATTAGAATTTGAAGATCAGTCAGCCAGTCGAAATTTACCCATGAAACATTGCGGTTTTGATCATCTTGAACATAACCATTGACGTTATCATTTAAATGTAAACTCAACAAAATAATGTTTCTGCAAGCAGCACCCACAGAGATACATAAAGGTATCATCTTCATATGCAGTGCATTGGAAAAGTATTCAGAACCCTTCCCCTTTTGGAAATGTTATGTCACAGCCTTATTTTAAAATGTATTCAATTGTTTTTTTTACTCTTCAATCTACACGCAATACCCCAATAACAACAAAGCAAAAACAGGATTTTAGACATTTTTGCAAATGTATATAAAAAAAACTGAAATATCACATACAGTGGGGCAAAAAAGTATTTAGTCAGCCACCAATTGTGCAAGTTCTCCCACTTAAAAAGATGAGAGAGGCCTGTAATTTTCATCAAAGGTACACTTCAACTATGACAGACAAAATTAGAAAAAAAATCCATAAAATCACATTGTAGGATTTTTAATGAATTGATTTGCAAATTATAGTGGAAAATAAGTATTTGGACAATAACAAAGGTTTCTCAATACTTTGTTATATACCCTTTGTTGGCAATGACAGAGGTCAAATGTTTTCTGTAAGTCTTCACAAGGTTTTCACACACTGTTGCTGGTATTTTGGCCCATTCCTCCATGCAGATCTCCTCTAGAGCAGTGATGTTTTGGGGCTGTTGCTGGGCAACACGGACTTTCAACTCCCTCCAAAGATTTTCTATGGGGTTGAGATCTGGAGACTGGCTAGGTCACTCCAGGACCTTGAAATGCTTCTTACGAAGCCACTCCTTCGTTGCCCGGGCGGTGTGTTTGGGATCATTGTCATGCTGAAAGACCCAGCCACGTTTCATCTTCAATGCCCTTGCTGATGGAATGAGGTTTTCACTCAAAATCTCACGATACATGGCCCCATTCATTCTTTCCTTTACACGGATCAGTCATCCTGGTCCCTTTGCAGAAAAACAGCCCCAAAGCATGATGTTTCCACCCCCATGCTTCACAGTAGGTATGGTGTTCTTTGGATGCAACTCAGCATTCTTTGTCCTCCAAACACGACAAGTTGAGTTTTTACCAAAAAGTTATATTTTGGTTTCATCTGACCATATGACATTCTCCCAATCTTCTTCTGCATAATCCAAATGCTCTCTAGCAAACTTCAGACGGGCCTGGACAAGTACTGGCTTAAGCAGGGGGACACGTCGGCACTGCAGGATTTGAGTCCCTGGCGGCGTAGTGTGTTACTGATGGTAGGCTTTGTTACTTTGGTCCCAGCTCTTTGCAGGTCATTCACTAGGTCCCCCCGTGTGGTTCTGGGATTTTTGCTCACCGTTCTTGTGATCATTTTGACCCCACGGGGTGAGATCTTGCGTGGAGCCCCAGATCGAGGGAGATTATCAGTGGTCTTGTATGTCTTCCATTTCCTAATAATTGCTCCCACAGTTGATTTCTTCAAACCAAGCTGCTTACCTATTGCAGATTCAGTCTTCCCAGCCTGGTGCAGGTCTACAATTTTGTTTCTGGTGTCCTTTGACAGCTCTTTGGTCTTGGCCATAGTGGAGTTTGGAGTGTGACTGTTTGAGGTTGTGGACAGGTGTCTTTCATACTGATAACAAGTTCAAACAGGTGACATTAATACAGGTAACGAGTGGAGGACAGAGGAGCCTCTTAAAGAAGTTACAGGTTTGTGAGAGCCAGAAATCTTGCTTGTTTGTAGGTGACCAAATACTTATTTTCCACCAGAATTTGCAAATAAATTCATTAAGAATCCTACAATGTGATTTTCCAGATTTTTTTTTCTAATTTTGTCTGTCATAGTTGAAGTGTACCTATGACGAAAATTACAGGCCTCTCTCATCTTTTTAAGTGGGAGAACTTGCACAATTGGTGGCTGACTAAATACTTTTTTGCCCCACTGTATACATAAGTATTCAGACTCTTTACTCAATACTTTGTTGGAGCACCTTTGGCAGTGATTGCAGGCTCGAGTCTTCTTGGGTACGACGCTACAATCTTGGCACACCTTTCTTTGGGGAGTTTCTTCCATTCTACTCTGCAGATCCTCTCAAGCTCTGTCAGGTTGGATGGGGAGTGTCGCTGCACAGCTATTTTCAGGTCTCTCCAGAGATGTTCAATCGGGTTCAAGTCCGGGCTTTGGCTGGGCCACTCAAGGACATTTAGAGACTTGTCCCAAAGCCACTCCTGTCTTGTCTTGTCTGTGTGCTTAGGGTTGTTGTCCTGTTTGAAGGTGAACCTTCACCCCAGTCTGAGGTCCTGAGCGCTCTGGAGCAGGTTTTCATCAAGGATCTCTCTGTACTTTGCTCCGTTCATCTTTGCCTCGATTGTGACTAGACTCCCAGTCCCTGCCGCTGAAAAACATCCCCACGGCATGATGCTGCCACCACCATGCTTCACTGTAGGGAGGGTGCAGGGTTTCCTCCAGAAGTGAAGCTTGACATTCAGGCCAAATAGTTCAATCTTGGTTTCATCAGACCAGGGAATCTTGTTTCTCATGGTCTGAGAGTCCTTTAGGTGCCTTTTGGTAAATTCCAAGCGGGCTGTCATGTGCCTTTTACTGAGGAGTGGCTTCCGTCTGGCCACTCCACCATAAAGGCCTGATTGGTGGAGTGCTGCAAAGATGGTTGTCCTTCTGGAAGGTTCGCCTATCTTCACAGAGGAACTCTGGAGCTCTGTCAGAGAGACCATAGGATTCTTGGTCACCTCCCTGACCAAGGCCCTTCTCCCTGGATCGCTCTGTTTGGACAGGCGGACAGCTCTAATAAGAGTCTTGGTGGTTCCAAACTTCTTCCATTTAAGAAGCCACTGTGTTCAAGAAATGTTTTGGTACCCTTCCCCAAATCTGAGCCTCGACACAATCCTGTCTCGGTCCTCTACGGACAATTCCTTCAACCTCATGGCTTGGTTTTTGCTCTGACATGCACGGTCAACTGTGAGACTTTATATAGACAGGTGTGTGCCTTTTCAAATCATGTCCAATCAATTGTATTTACCACAGGTGGACTCCAATCAAGTTTTAGAAACATCTCAAGAATGATCAATGGAAACAGGATGCACCTGAGCTCAATTTCGAATCTCATAGCAAAGGGTCTGAATACATATGTAAATAATGTATTTCAGTTTTTTTGTATATATATATATATATATAAACTCCACAAAAAAAGAAACGTCCCTTTTTCAGGACCCTGTCTTTCATAGATAATTTGTAAAAATCCAAATAACTTCATTATAAAGGGTTTTAACAGTGTTTCCCATGCTTGTTCAATGAACCATACACAGTTGATGAACATACACCTGTGGAACGGTCGTTATGACACTAACAGCTTACAGACGGTAGGCAATTAAGGTTACAGTTAAGAAAACTTAGGACACTAAAGAGGCCTTTCTACTGACTCTGAAAAACACCAAAAGAAAGATGCCCAGGGTCCCTGCCCATCTGTGTGAATGTGCCTTAGGCCTGCTGCAAGAAGGCATGAGGACTGCAGATGTGGCCAGGGTAATAAATTACAATGTCCGTATTGTAAGACGCCTAAGACAGCGCTACAGGGAGACAGGACAGACAGCTGATCATCCTCGCAGTGGCAGACCACATGTAACAACACCTGCACAGGGACAGGTACAGGATGGCAACAACAACTTCCCGAGTTACACCAGGAACGCACAATCCCTCCATCAGTGCTCACGTTGTCCGCAATAGTCTGAGAGATGCTGGACTGAGGGCTTGTAGGCCTGTGTAAGGCAGGTCCTCACCAGACATAACCGGCAACAACGTCACCTATGGGCACAAACCCACCGTCGCTGGACCAGACAGGACTGGCAAAAAGTGCTCTTCACTGACGAGTCGCAGTTTGTCTCACCAGGGGTGATGGTCGGATTCCCGTTTATCTTCGAAGGAATGAGCGTTACACAGAGGCCTGTACTCTAGAGCGGGATCGATTTGGAAGTGGAGGGTCCGTCATGGTCTGGGGCGATGTGTCACAGCATCATCGGACAGAGTTTGTTGTCATTGCAGGCAATCTCAACGCTGTGCGTTACAGGGAAGACATCCTCCTCCCTCATGTGGTACCCTTCCTGCAGGCTCATCCTGACATGACCCTCCAGCATGACAATGCAACCAGCCATACTGCTAGTTCTGTGTGTGATTTCCTGTAAGACAGGAATGTCAGTGTTCTGCCATGGCCAGCGAAGTGCCCGGATCTCAATCCCATTGAGCACGACTGGGACCTGTTGTATCGGAGGGTGAGGGCTAGGGCCATTCCCCCCAGACATGTCTGGGAACTTGCAGGTGCCTTGGTGGAAGAGTGGGGTAACATCTCACTGCAAGAACTGGCAAATCTGGTGCAGTCCATGAGGAGGAGATGCACTGCAGTACTTAATGCAGTTGGTGGTCACACACTATACTGATTGTTACTTTTGATTTTGACCCCCCCCCCCTTTGTTCAGGGACACATTATTCAATTTCTGTTAGTCACATGTCTGTGGAACTTGTTTATTGTATGTCTCAGTTGTTGAATCTTGTTATGTTCTTACAAATATTTACACATGTTAAGTTTGCTGAAAATAAACGCAGTTGACAGTGAGAGGACATTTCTTTTTTTGCTGAGTTTGTATATATACACACATTTGCTACAATTTCAAAAAATCTGTTATCACTTTGTCATTGTGGGCTATTGTGTGTAGATTGATGAGGAAAATGTGATTTAATACATTTTAGAATAAGGCTGTAATGTAACAAAATGTGGAAAAGGGGAAGGAGTCTGAATACTTTCCCGAATGCACAGTATATTTATTAATTCCATGATTGTACTTTTAGATGTGTGTATTTTTGTGAATTGTTAGACGCACTGCACTGCTAGGAACACAAGCATTTCGCTACACCCGCAATAACATCTGCTAAATATGTGTATGTGACCAATAACTTTTTATTTTCCTTTTTTTTATTTCAAAACAAAATCTTAAAACTAATAAAAATAAAAACAAATATAAAAACACAAAACCATAAAGTCTTGAGTAAACATATGACATATCATTTATTTGGTTGTACTGCCTTGAGCAAGGCACTGTAAAACAACACATTTCACTGCCCCTAGCTGGTGTATGTGACAATCAAACATCATATGTTACTGTATGTTGACCTTTGAATCACCATTGTTGACACAAGAGGATGGTAGCATAGCATACACCTGTAAAACCCCTTTCAAGCAAAATGTGTGCAAACAGAATCCCTTCCTCCCCCTCTTTTGCTCCCTCTCTCTAATACACACACCTGTAATGAGAGTGTGTATGTATATATTCTTTTTTAAATTACTTTTAAATTACTTTGCTCATGGTAGATACGTTACCATGGTAAGTTGGTTTAACCCCAGTGTTGGGGACTCATGTAGTTCAGCAAGTAACTTACCTCCATTTTCAAGTAGTGGTAGTTGAACTCAATTCAAAGCTTGGAACTACATACGACTTCTTTTGCTAAAGGAAAATAAAATGTGGGTGAAGTAGGCAATCATTTTCCTAAACGGCATCAGACCTGCCTAATTCTCACTTTTGTGTTTAATTGGCTAAATAACACATTCCGTTAACAATTGACCCCGGAATGATCTGTCGTGCATTTTTGTAGTCTGTGACATTTCAGATTTAGATATGAGGCTTTTTCATGAAGTAGTTTGGATGTAGTGAACTACTTGTTCAAAGTAACTTTAGTTAAGTAAAATTATATAAAAATTTTTAAGGGTAGCTTTAGTGTACCTTAACTTCTACTTAAGTCATTTCTTGGTAAACTATGTTTTAAGAGTAGCTTCCCCAACACCATTTAACCTTACCAATACTACCAGATCCAAATGTTTATCACAGACACCATCACATGGGGTGCAGTAGCTATTCATGGAAAACTTTGAACCTTGGCGTTAACAGCTCATAATTGTGACTGAAAGATGAATACAGGGATCCATTATTATTCTATAATTATTATTATTATTATTATCAGTTTGTAAGATAAGCCCCCTTTACTTTTTGGGCCTTAAACTGGTGCTTGACCTCATGCCTATATAGGCGCTATACATGTGTATATATGTCTCAAATTGAATTTAGTTATGAGGTATAGAGCCATGGAATTAATGTACAAGAGATTTTCATCTTCATATTCACAAAGTGATTGTGGTTCACCTCCCTTTTGGACAAGCCAACATAATAAAATCATTTTAATAATGTTTTTTAAACATGAAAAACTGAATGTTCATTTCCTTGTTTGTGCATCTTTGTGTAATAAAGTTTTCTATTGGTAGTTAGTCCCTACTCTTAGTGGCTGTAAAGTATATGGCCATGTCAATCACCTGTCCTGAAACTGTATATAATTATGTTCCTTCCTAGTACCTTCCCTCAGTTCTCCACCTGCCGCCACCGAGGATTCTCGCCTCTTCTTCTGAACAGTACTGTCATTCAGCTCAACTACATCATACCGGTGAGATTTATTTCACAATAAGTTATCACATGGCTGGAAATCCTGTTTGTAGGTGAAGTAATAACTATAGAAACTGTTTTGACAGGGATTTTTCACGAGTCAGGTTTGATCATGTTTTCATGACAAATATGCATGAATTCTCCATGGGAGAATTCTCCATACATTTTGCTTAGGCTCCTGGTAGCTTCTCTTGCATGGTGCAGAGAACTGAGAACACCGTAATAGTACCACAATGTAGGAACCATTTAGGAACAATAAGGAACAGAACAGCTAAGAGCCATTGTTTAGGTCGTACTTAACGATGACCTGTGCCATGTTATCTTCCATAGAGAGACCATGGCTGCCGTAACTCGACAACCAGGGAGCTACCATCCATCAGACTTCCAGACGGGCCTCTGCGACGTCTTCAGTGACTGTGGGACATGTAAGAGGACAGAAATTCCTATTTAACTAAGAGCGGCTGTATATCTTTTGTGCATCCAGGATTTTTTCTTCATTTCATCCATGACTGAGCTCGCAGAATGTACATTTAAAAAACATTTGCTTTCTCCTTCTCTCCTGGACTGAGAGGTAGAAACAGTATAATGTACTTCTACCGTACTTTCTCTCTCTCTCAGGTTGTTATGGTTGGTGGTGCTTCCCTTGTCTGAGCTGTTCTATCGCCAGTGATATGGATGAGTGTTGTCTGTGTGGGCCAACCATGGCCATGCGCTCCATGTACCGTACCAGATACAACATTAAGGCGAGTTCCTTTCATATACTGCAGCAATATAGTTATACGAGGCTCTATAACTGTTACTCGGTCACGTGAAACATTCTAACCAGAGGGACAGGCTCAGATGTCTGAGGCTCTCCTTGCCTCTCTGCTGCACTAACTGTCTTGTTCGGTTTGGTGTCCAGGGCTCCTTGTTTGGGGACTTCTGTTCTATCTTGTGGTGTAGGGTCTGCTCTACCTGTCAGCTGAAGAGAGACATAGATCTGAGGAAGGAACAGGGGATCTTTTGAGCTCAGGTACAAGCACGATTCTGTCCACGTTACACAGCACAGCTACTTATTTTCTGATAGGAACGATCTCACCCACCCACCCACACACCTGAGTGCATCTTTTAAACCTTTGTGCTACAGCCAAATAGCTTATTACAAGGTCCCTTGCACACATCAGCGGGTGCTGAAAGAGCTGCTCAAATAAAAGACTGGTGTAAATGATGCCTTGCCTCGAATTGATGGGAGTGCTGTCGAAACTGTAGTGAGGCCATAATGCTCATTGGACCTACTGGCCCCTTCAACCTTATGTAAGCGTAACACATTGAGTCATTTGTGTTCTTTGTGGCATGGTTCATCCTCATACAGTAGAGCAGGTGAAGCGTTTTAAAGACAAGATATACTAGCGTTTACTGGTATTCATGTCTCTTTTCCTCTAGATGGCGCCAGATGCCTGAAGAAAAAGATTTGAGCTCCACTTCCAGTCTTCTGAATTCGTTTTTGCTTTTGAGACAAGAAACAGAAAGCAATAAATGTCCGGTATTCTTTTTACCAAACATAATTTGTCAATATAAATGCTATTAAAACGCTCCAATGCTACAATAGTAGGACATGTATATTGTGGCTTGATTATTCAGAAATTCCTAGAAATTGCACATCATCAGTCAAATATATATATTCTCTTATTTTTTTAAAATGTTTCTCCCATTTACTGCTGGTATGGACCACTTCTATGTTACATTATAATGAATTTTTTTTTAAATGATTGTACACAAAACAAGTAAAAGATCATCTGAGCAGCGATATAACTCAAGTCAGTTAATAATTTCTCAGACACACCTCAGGGTGAAGCACTGTACACATGTATTGGTTAACCTGGTCATTAAACTTTAGACCTACGAGTTACCCATGTTTTGCAATAGAGATAAAGGCAGTGACAAACCACAAGTCCATTGGAGATTACGGCAGGTAGATTAATCATGTAATTGTCAAACGGAGCCCTGACATACAGGAAGTGTTCCCCTCTGTTGTGTGTGATATGCTCATTTATGATACCTGATAAATACACAACAACTTGGATATCTTTTTTATTTTACCTTTATTTAACTAGGCAAGTCAGTTAAGAACAAATTCTTATTTTCAATGACGGCCTAGGAACAGTGGGTTAACTGCCTGTTCAGGGGCAGAACGACAGATTTGTACCTTGTCAGCTCAGGGGTTTGAACTCGCAACCTTCCGGTTACTAGTCCAACGCTCTAACCACTAGGCTACCCTTCCGCCCCGATATCTGTGGTGATACTGTTTGAGATTTTGTGTGTCACTGTCGATAGAGCAGAAGGGGAACTTTGGCCAGACATGAGGTCAGGTCATTGATGAACTGATTTCCCAAACACTGATAAGAGTATATAGACATTTATTACCAAGAGAATCACTCACCATTACCAGGAGAAATACTCACCATTACCAGGCGAATCACTCAACATTACCAGGAGAAATACTCACCATTACCAGGAGAATCACTCACCATTACCAGGAGAATCACTCACCATTACCAGGAGAATCACTCACCATTACCAGGAGAATCACTCACCATTACCAGGAGAATCACTCACCATTACCAGGAGAATCATTCACCATAGCTGACTACTGCAGTTGTCAATATGCCTGGTAAAACCTACTTTTCTCCTTCTTCTCATCTCATCCTGCCTCTCAAGTAAGCATACCTCTTTACCATTGAAATGTAAATGTTTGTATGTATTGTAAATGTTGTGTCACTTTATCAACGTCAATGTTTTGTCCATCAGATGTGCAGGGGGCTCTAAGAAGGTAATGTATCCAATTCTAGTTATTTTGATACGAAGAGTTGAATCAACTACTTTTTCTTATGCAACTAAACATATCGGCCAATTTAAACAAATTAAAACTCTGGGAGGAAAGACTCACAACATGCAACTCCTCATCATGTGCTACAACTACCAGCTGCCTGGCTGTCCCTTGTAGGTTCCAGCATATTGGACAGAGCTGTGTGTGGATCCAACGGAGTCACTTACGCCAGTGAGTTGTTATACAGTGAAACAGGCTATTTGGATCTGGATTATAGGGGGACTGTGTATAGAAAATGCATGGCTAAATATGGTTATGTAAAGCATTGTTATTAATTACTACTGCAATTTATCATCCATAAACTATTTGAGTTTCTGTATCACGCTGTAGTCTAATCAAACTGGCACAATGTCATTCTTACTGACGGGGTGTAAGTAAATTGTGATTCAAACGTTCTCTTTCAGAGAAACCAGGGGGAAGACACTAACTGTCAAATGTGGACCTTGCTGAAGAAGTCGGAATTTGCAACTTCAACCGGATAAAACATAGCTGGAACACAAATTGTGATGAAAAAGAGCAGATTATGCAGAATATATATATATATATATTTTTAACACAAACTTTTTTTTCAACTTTTATTCATCTCTTTGTTGATGTTGCACCCAGGGCTAACAAAATGTCTCCAAACAGAATGTAACAAGATCCTTGCACAAGAGCACACAGCAACAAATAAAGAGTGTCAGTAGGAATTTGCCCGTGTGTCTTTCACATTTCAACCTGAATAACAAACACCTTCACTGTGGGACACCAGTATACACGTGATGGCAACAACTGGTAACTTGATGAGCCAATGGATACAAGCATCCATTAATTAGTCCTAGAAAGATGAATGGTAACCTCCAAGCATAATCAACAGTAGAGAAACATGCTGGAGAACCACCAGATTGGAACTTGTCTCCAGGGAGAGAGACGGGACACTCGGCGAAGCTCTATCAGCCCATGCCAAAAAAACATCTGGATCTGGCTTCAACTGAACAATTTGGAGTTTGCAGTCCACAGTAGAGTACGGCGATGTATGATCTTGCATACCTTTGCCCAGCCACCCAGCCAAAACCTCTAGGGGAAACAATTGGGGGCTTTGTCCAAAATGGCACCCTCCATAGGGAATAGGGAGATGGGGTGCCCCGGTGTGGGTGATGTGTTCCATGCCAGGGGGTGTCAGTCAGTCTACTGGGTCATCTGAGCCTCTATGGCCTGGGCTGTCCACTCAGGAGCAGCCGCAGTGATCTTCTCCAGCAGGTTGTTCACCTGGAAACACAGAGACTGGATCTGCTTGTCCCAGGTGGGCAGGGGCTCCCGTGCTGAAAGACCGAGCAAGAGGGGGGGAGGGAAAGAGCGAGAGAGAGTTAAGTATCTTATGTAAAAAAGGAATAATGCTGAAAAAAAAATCTGACACTGAAAAAGATGAAGTCCTTCCAAAAAAGCAAGCCTAGGATTATAGTCGCTCCAGATAGGAGCCACGGGAACCAGGTCCTAACCTAGAGAGAGAGGCATCTCATCCTCCTAGAGCCGACTGGGCAGCGGGCATAGCCGGAGACTTCTTTCAATAGAGGAGTCTGGGCACAGCTAACTACTCACTCTCAAAGTGGACGATTCCATCGATCTGGTCGATGAAGCCGTTCATGCGTCCCTCAGTGATCATCTGGGAGGCGATCTTCTCAGCCTGGGGGACAGGGACAGAGAGGGACAGCTCACTGGCATCTCCATGCACACTCACACTACACTACTGCACAGGAACACGGCAACAACGAGTTAATACAAAGGCCCCGGGCCAGAAACACACCCTAGCCCCTTGCCTCTAGCCTTGGTGGACTGCTAGCCATATTGCTTAGCGTACAATCCTCTCAGATCCCCATGAAGTGGCTAGGGGGTAGGGGTTGTTTTTGGACTGGGCCAGTGAAAGTTGATCAAATTCATTCCAGGCCAATAGGAGTATGAAGTGGTGTTAGTCTGTGTACATAACTACTGTAATACTTAACCACAACACAGCCAATGGGTATGGCAACTGTAACGGTATGCATTACCTACAAATTACAATGTATTTCGGTCTCACCCAGCCCAATGGAGAAATGTAGTGTAGCGTCTCACTCCCGTTATAATTCACTAACTCCATCCCACTGTTCTATTTAATATCTACACTGTAAGTCCACTGTAGCAAGACATGCAGTTCATGTTCTTTCAATGATACACACACACAGTAAATCTCACAGATTTACTCCTTTTCTGAATGTGGTAGCCTAGTCCATTTACACGTAAACCAATGAGTAGTTCACACAACTCTACAATCCTTTCAATTCAGCAGTTGAAAAAGGGGGAGAATGGGGACAGAAACAGTTGTAGCAACACATACTGTGGGATATAAGATATGCCTGTAATGGACGACTGGGTAACAACAAGAACCCAAATATACAACAGAGAGGGGAACTCAGATTGCACTGTTCCATGTAGATAGAATAGAAATACTTAGTTCAGGCAAGCTCAGACTTTTCTTATGCCTGGATCATTAAAACCTAAACAAACCATCTCCACTACTTTCCTGTCATTCCAACATAGGTCATTTATTTGTACAGTACAACATCTTTCTTTTCATTATTTAATAACCTTCATTTACTACTTACCACAGAGACAATACATGACAGATGTCTTAGGTGGCCCTAAATCAACTTGATCCTTAATCAAGACTACATTTTCACACGGCTATGAGTACTGCGTCCCCAATCCCACTACCTGAAGAAGCCTACTTGGCAAAATACGACACAATACGAGTCTTTAGAATGACAAAAACAGAGATGAATAAACAGAGACCACCGGTATCATGAGGGGAGTGCACATTCAGTTCTGATTCTTTCACGTCTTCAAGCGAGACATTTTGAGAAAGACAAGAAAGAAAGAAAGACAGAAAGAAAGACGAGAGAGAGACAGAGAGAGACAGAGAGAGACAGAGAGAGACAGAGAGAGAGACAGAGAGAGACAGAGAGAGAGACAGAGAGAGAGACAGAGAGAGACAGAGAGAGACAGAGAGAGACAGAGAGAGACAGAGAGAGACAGAGAGAGACAGAGAGAGAGACAGAGAGAGACAGAGAGAGACAGAGAGAGACAGAGAGAGACAGAGAGAGAGAGAGAGACAGAGAGACAGAGAGAGACAGAGAGAGAGACAGAGAGAGACAGAGAGAGAGACAGAGAGAGAGACAGAGAGAGACAGAGAGAGAGACAGAGAGAGAGACAGAGAGAGAGACAGAGAGAGACAGAGAGAGACAGAGAGAGACAGAGAGAGACAGAGAGAGACAGAGCCAAACAAGGCTTTTATTTCAATTAATTTTAGTTCTGTATTTTGGGTTTCACACCTCATTCATTAGTAAAGTAGTGATTATGTTCCCTACCAGATTGCATCTGTAACCAGGGACCTCACCATCGGGACAATCGTCCTGCACAACAACATATATATTCAAAATGCAAGCCTTCTACATAATGCTGCTTCTTTTAAAACTGATACTTCAACGTTCATATTACAATACCTCAAAATATTATTGCATTTATAGTTTGGGATAAAAACTGTATGTCTGTGTTAGGGTGTTTTGAAGAAAATCCAGAAAATAATTGGGGTTATTTCCCCCCCACTTCAACCTGTCATACTAAAAGGTTCTGGTTATGCCCTCAAAACGCTACTTTAATCAGAAATCACATTCCCAATTCTTTCACTGAAAAGTAATTGTTTTCCATCAGATACTAAATGTCTTGAGGAATAAAATTCCTACACAAACTGTAAGTAACAGAACACATTACAAAAACCCTATACCTACCCCCCCACCCACCCAAAAGCAACACTTACACCTGTTGGGGTCTTGTATGTTGAAATTCATCTTACCTTAGCGGGAGGGATCTCCAAAAGCGCTCCTAGCTCTTCAAACGTGATGTTGTTGTAAAGTTTGCTAGCAGACAGCAGGTTGTGTTCAATAACAGCTCTGTCCAATATGCTGGAGCCTACAAACAGAAACCCACAGACATGCAGCTGAGCATATTTTCTTATTACACAAATCGGTAGAATAACTTAAGGGCCGTGGAGAGAGGGCGAGGCAGAGACTGACCGTCTGCCATGGTGGCCTTCTGGTGGGGCATGAGCATGGCTGCAAACTCCTGCAGCTGGCTCCCCCTGATGATCCGGTCCAGGTACATCTTCTCTAGGATGCCGTAGGCCGCCAGCTGCTGACAGCGCTCGTCTTTAAACAGGGTGGCTAACATACGGGAGCGCTGCTGGCCTGGAGAGAGAGGAGAGAGAGAGAGAGAGAGAGAGAGAGAGAGGAGAGAAGTAACAAGTTACTACTTGCCGCCCCAATAAAAGGCCAAGGCAAAATCCGGAGTCCCAAAAAACAAAAACAACGACGTAGCAATGGCACAGTCAGAACTGCTTTAACGGCACGCCGTCTTATGACGCTGCGACTGACAACACACCAAACCGTGCAAAAACAGTGGCAGGTACCCGCTGATGCCAGGATGGTGCAGTGGAGAGCGTGCTTCAGGGCCTCCAGACGCTCGGTCTCGTGGACGATGGACTTGTAGGAGAGCTCGTTGTACCGCTGCGCCGCCTCGATAAACTTCCTCCTGTAGTCCAGCACTCTGGCGTAGCACACTTTGTAGTGGACCTGTAGCTGTTCGTTGGTGGACTCGTTCTGGAGCAGAGAGGCCCTGTTGATGTAGGCCTCGGCCTGGACAGGGTCGTCATCCTCCAGGTACAGACGGGCGATCTTCAGGTACGTGTCCAACTTATAGTCTACGTTGTACTGCCTGGACAAGAGGGCAAGAAGGTTGGTTACTTGAATCATACGTGTTAGTGCTGAGCTAGAACCAAATTGGACACTCCCGGCAGGGTCCCCCAGCAATATATCTGGAAACACTGGACTAAAGTGACTTACTTCTGTCCTGTTTCCAGAGGAATGCCCACTAGAACCTGAGCAGCATTTCTCCAGTCCTCCTCCTTCTCATAGATGGTGGCTAAGTGCTGTCTGATGGAGGCCACCTGGGGGTAGACATGGGATTTAGACATAGGGTAGACATTTGTATTATTTCTTTCCAACCAGTGTCTAGCCTAGATCTGGGACACCAGGTGTGTGCACTGTGCACTCTGTGAGCAATCAAGTGCCAGACAAAAGAGAAAACCATTAGAAACACAGGCCCAATGAGTAAAGTATTACATTACTCACCTGTTCTTCAAAAGAGATGACCCTGGGCTGTATCTTCTCTAGTGTGAAGTGGTAGACTGCCTTGGCTGTGCTGTCAGGAAGACTGGGGATGTTTGTGCAGAAGTCTGTCAGCAGCTGTCTAGAGATCACTAAGCTGACGTTCTCATTGACCACTGCAGGGCAGGAGAGCATTACAGTTAAAAAGGGTATACAGTCATGTGATTTATGAGCTATGATTGTACAAAGGAAAAGGGGGAATGTATGTAACAACGGTGTGCAGCAGGATGTATTCTATCCTTCACTTTGTGCAGGATACTCACTTGCTTCGACGAATGCTTTTAATGATTCCAATTGTTCTGCATCTGTGAATTGGATGGCCTTCTCCAGAATCTGTCGATATCTACAATCGATAAAAGGGTTGGATTAGATAGCGATCTTAAGTTATAAATGATATGCATGACTTGAGAATTGAACATTATTTTCACAAATGCACTTCCAGAAATGACAAAACAGAAATGGAATAGCAAGCCTATAATCACCAAATAAGAAACAATACACACATTGAAATAACAAGCAAAATACAGTTAAGTGGGTTAACTATTGTTACATGATTTGGTCTGTACTCGCCATGGCGCCCCAGTAGCAGCCTAAGCAGAGAGCTCCTGTAAATATAGAGATATTTAATCAAGTTTATATTGAATCAAGTTTAAGTGTTTTTAATTGCGTGTTATTTTAAAATCAGCAGGTGGGGCTAACTCTTCTTGGCCTGGCTACCTAGCTGGCTGGCTAATTGTTTTTGTTCGAATGATGCATCTTGACACTGTACCAGCTTTTTAAATTTAACCCGGCTGCTGGTTCCTGATCTTTTGAAAACATAAAGAAAAGACTCACCTGAAGATTGAAAGGAATGGGAGGTGCAGTAAAGGAATGCCATACTGAGGCTGAGGGCTTGTAATGAGGATGACTGGCTAGTGCTCTGAATTGTGTGTGGTGAGATTTCTGGTGCCCAGAGCTGCCGAGGGCCTCTGAGGCATCACCCCAAGTGGGTGCCATATGTACATTATGAAGGAGAAGTCCAGTAGCTACATGACTCAGGCTGGTTCCCAGAGTAGCCCTCTACATGATCCTCACCAGACTCTTTATCACCCATCTCCCTGACCACCTTCCTCTGATCAAGCCATGAACTGTCCCTCTCCATCTTTGGAGGATACATGCTCTCAAAGATTTGGACTCTATTGGTGGACCTAACTATACTGTTCCTTAGCTAGACTACTCATGATAACCTATTACTTGTGTGTTTTATGCTTTTCTAGCGATTTGAGATTGTTATGAAAAGCGCTATAGAAATGTAATAAATTATTATTAAAGGCTAGCTAGCTGTATTTACTGTCTGTAGCTAGCTGATCGACTAGCAGTGCACACTGTTGATAACAAGACCTTTGGCAAGACTTTTAACCACCGATACTGTCTCGCTAGCTACAAACCGGTAAAAGGTATACAACAGAGACGGAAGAGAAAGCGAGACATCCCAACCCCTCGTTGTTTCTTGTACATATAGCATAGTCAGCTACAGACCAGACCCAGCTGCCAATGCATTGGTGCATATGGAAGAACCACAGTTAAACAGACCGGAACTTACCATTTTTTAAAATGGTAAACGGCCTGAGTGGGACATCTTAATTTATCCACCATCTTTGGGTATAGCTGTACCGGTAGCTACAGTTTTATGCTAATTTGAGAACTAGCATAGCATCGGCGGCCTGCTCATTGACGCTTTATAATTCACTCTAAACGTGACACTCGGGTTGAAATAATGTATATCTCCATTCACATATATATATTTTTTTTAATGCTCAATACATACTTTCCAGCGAGATCTTTGTGGGATCCGCTTGAATTCATAAGCTGTGCAAGCTCCTGTCTCACTCCGGCCGCCATTTCTCCGACGAAGTGTCAACAAGGAGAATTCTCAGCTGACAAGAGTGTATGTCCACTTTACCGGCAGGAAGGTCCTTCAAGACTGGCAACCGACCTGTACAGCTCTCGTTTTGGTTTCTAATCTGGTATTAGTTTGCTTTTTAGACTTTACTGATAATATGATACATTGTTTTATCTGTATGGAACAGTTACAATTCTAACAAAAGTTCTACTAGCTTTAGATAATTTTTCACGCCTGTTTTCCAATTAAATATTTTTGATATTATGGTAGTGAGACCAAATGCACGTATATACTGGAACTGGATTAACCTAAATGAAAATGATATTGTATGATCAGTCGAGTTTAATAACATACTATCAATAAGTTGTTTTTCGTGGATATTCGTTAGCATCAGCACCAATTCCAACACATCCGAAGTGGAGCCAAAATTAAATATTCTTAATATTGGTATGTTGATATTTGTTCCAATTCTATCTCTACCCCTTCGCTGGCCCTAACCCTTCGATGTTCGCAGATCTGTACGGTGGAATGGAAGCATATGGTGAAAGCTTTGACACTACACTGCTATACACAGGATTTAGTGGTCTAGGCTACATACATTGAAGTTATAAGTTACATCCATTTTAATATTTTACTTTGGCCAGATGGCAGCATTTCTCCTCTTACCACCACGGTTGCTGAAATGGAAGACATGTTAACAGGTGTGATTCAAAAATATATCGGTCAACCTTGACACAACACCTTTAGATAGATGTAGCCCATACAAGCTACCTGAACAACTACATTTTAAAACATTTATTTTATTTAACCTTTATTTAGCTAGGCAAGTCAGTTAATTAAGAACAAATTCTTATTTACAATGATGGCCTACCCCGGCCAAACCCCCACACTGGGCCAATTGTGTGCCACCCTATGGTGACACAACACAATTAGACCCAACCAAATCATGAGAAAACAAAAAGATAATTAATTGACACATTGGAAAGAATTAACAAAAAACAGCAAACTAGAAGGCTATTTGGCCCTAAACAGAGAGTACTCAGTGGCAAAATACCTGACCACTGTGACTGACCCAAAATTAAGGAAAGCTTTGACTATGTACAGACTCAGTGACCATAGCCTTGTAATTGAGATGGGCAGACCTGGCTCTCAAGAGAAGACAGGCTATGTGCACACTGCCCACAGAATGAGGTGGAAACAGCTGCACTTCCTAACCTGCCAAATGTATGACCATATTAGAGACACATATTTCTCTCAGATTACACAGATCCACAAAGAATTTGAAAACAACCCCGATTTTGGTAAACTCCCATATCTACTGGGTGTAACTGTGTGCCATCACAGCAGCAATATTTGTGACCTGTTGCCACAAGAAATGGGCATCCAGTGAAGAACAAACACCATTGTAAATACAACCCATATTTATGTTTATTTATTTTCCCGTTTGTACTTTAACCATATGCACATCATTACAACACATAATTTGACATTTTTAATGTCTTTATTCTTTGGGAACTTCTGTGAGTGTAATGTTTACTGTTCATTTTTATTGTTTATTCAACTTTAGCATATTATCTACTTCACTTGCTTTGGCGATTAACGTTAACATATGTTTCCCATACCAATTAAGCCCCTTGAAATGGCAGACATGAGAAAAAAATAAATCTTCTTCTTCGATGAGGTTTAACAGAGCTTGGTATCCAATAAATGTTGCATTACCGCCATCTACTAGACTGGAGTACAACTCCCTTATACTGTGTTTGAAATATATATATATACAGTACCAGTCAAAAGTTTGCACACACCTATTCATTCAAGGATTTTTCTTTATTTTTTATTATATTCTACATTGTAGAATAATAGTGAAGACATCAAAACTATGAAATAACACATATGGAATCATGTAGTAACCAAAGAGGTGTTAAACAAATCAAAATATATTTTATATTTGAGATTCTTCAAAGTAGCCACCCTTTGCCTTGATTACAGCTTTGCACACTCTTGGCATTCTCTCAAGCAGCTTCATGAGGAATGCTTTTCCAACAGTTTTGAAGGAGTTCCCATATATGCTGCTTGTTGGCTGCTTCTCCTTCACTCTGTGGTCCAACTCATCCCAAACCATCTCAATTGGGTTGAGGTTGGGTGATTGTGGAGGCCAGGTCATCTGATGCAGCACTCCATCACTCTCCTTCTTGGTCAAATTGCCCTTACACAGCCTGGAGGTGTGTTTTGGGTCATTGTCCTGTTGAAAAACAAATGATAGTCCCACTAAGCGCAAATCAAATGGCATGGCGTAACGCTGCAGAATACTGTGGTATCCATGCTGGTTAAGTGTGCCTTGAATTCTAAATAAATCACTGACAGTGTCAACAGCAAAGCACCCCCACATCCTCACACCACCTCCTCCATGCTTCATGGTGGGAACCACACATGTGGAGATCATCCGTTCACCTACTCTGCGTATCACAAAGACACGGTGGTTGGAAGCAAACATCTCAAATTTGGACTCATCAGACCAGAGGACAGATTTCCACCAGTCTAATGTCCATTGCTCGTGTTTCTTGGCCCAAGCAAGTCTCTTGTTATTATTGGTGTCCTTTAGTAGTGATTTCTTTGCAGCAATTCGACCATGAAGGCCTGATTCACGCAGTCTCCTCTGAACAGTTGATGTTGAGATGTGTCTGTTACTTGAACTCTGTGAAGCATTTATTTGGACTGCAATCTGAGGTGCAGTTAACTCTAATGAACTTATCCTCTGCATTAGAGGTAACTCAGGGTCTTCCTTTCCTGTGGCGGTCCTTATAGGAGACAGTTTCATCATAGCACCTTGATGGTTTTTGCGACTGCACTTGAGACGTTCAAAGTTCTTGAAATTTTCCGAATTGACTGACCTTCATGTCTTAAAGTAACGATGAACTGTCGTTTCTCTTTGCTTATTTGAGCTGTTCTTGCCATAATATGGACTTCGTATTTTACCAAATAGGGCTATCTACTGTATACCACCCCTACCTTGTCACAACACAACTGATTGGCTCAAACACATTAAGAAGGAAAGCAATTCCACAAATGAACTTTTAACAAGGCACACCTGTTAATTGAAATACGTTCCAGGTGACTAATCTGTCATCAAGGCAAAGGGTGGCTACTTTGAAGAATCTCAAATAGAAAATATATTTTGAAATGTTTAACACATTTGTGGTCACTACATGATTCCATATGTGTTATTTCATCGTTTTGATGCCTTCACTATTATTCTACAATGTAGAAAATAGTCAAAAGAAAGAAAAAACATGAGTAGGTGTGTCCAAACTTTTGACTGGTACTGTATATAAAACAACAAAAAATCAACAAATACCCTACCATCTAACCCTAAACTCATTAAAAACCCACCACCAAACTCCACTATTTAAATCTATTTAGTCCTACCTCAGGCCAACAGCCTGAAAGGACAGGACACCACCACTCAACACACCCTGTAACTTTTCTGACGTCAAGTCTCGTTCACTCAAATATTTCTCTGCAGCTGCCACCACAACTTCAATTTTTCTTTGACTTACTTTCCATCCCTGCAGGACAGTTGATAACCATTGCTATAAACGCTAAAAATTAAATCTTACTGAAGGAAATATCACTTGTTGGCCTATCCCTCTGTACTGGTATATATCTACCACTTATACCACTCCTCTCAGGATCCCTCACTGATCTCACTGATCATCCCTAAAGCCAACACCTCATTTGGCCGCCTTTCGTTCCAGTTCTCTGCTGCCTGTGACTGGAACGAATTGCAAAAATCGCTGAAGTTGGAGACTTTTATCTCCCTCACCAACTTCAAACATCTGCTATCTGAGCAGCTAACCGATCGCTGCAGCTGTACATAGTCTATTGGTAAATAGCCCACCCATTTTTACCTACCTCATCCCCATACTGTTTTTATTTATTTACTTTTCTGCTCTTTTGCACACCAATATCTCTACCTGTACATGACCATCTGATCATTTATCACTCCAGTGTTAATCTGCAAAATTGTAATGATTCGCCTACCTCCTCATGCCTTTTGCACACAATGTATATAGACTCTCTTTTTTTTCTACTGTGTTATTGACTTGTTAATTGTTTACTCCATGTGTAACTCTGTGTTGTCTGTTCACACTGCTATGCTTTATCTTGGCCAGGTCGCAGTTGCAAATGAGAACTTGTTCTCAACTAGCCTACCTGGTTAAATAAAGGTGAAATAAAAATTTAAAATGTAAAAATTTACCACCACAGACAGATGCTGGCACTAAGACCGCACTCAGTCAGCTGTATAAGGAAATAAGCAAACAGGAAACCACTCACCCAGAGGCGGCGCTCCTATTGGCCGGAGACTTTAATGCAGGGAAACTTAAATCAGTTCTACCAAATCTCTATCAACATGTTAAATGTGCAACCAGAGGGAAAAAAAATCTAGATCACCTGTACTCCACACATAGAGACGCGTACAAAGCTCTCCCTCGCCCTCCATTTGGTAAATCCGACCACAACTCTATCCTCCTGATTCCTGCTTACAAGCACAAATTAAAGCAGGAAGCACCAATGACTCGGTCTATAAAAAAAATGGTCAGCTGAAGCAGATGCTAAACTACAGAACTGCTTTGCTATCACAGACTGGAACATGTTTCAGGATTCTTCCGATGACATTGAGGAAGACACCACATCAGTCACTGGCTTTATCAATAAGTGCATTGAGGACGTCATCCCCACAGTGACTGTACGTACATACCCCAACCAGAAGCCATGGATTACAGGCAACATTTGCACTGAGCTAAAGGGTAGAGCTGCCGCTTTCAAGGTGCGGGACTCTAACCCGGAAGCTTACAAGAAATCCGCTTTGCCCTTCGACAAACCATCAAACAGGCAAAGCGTCAATACAGGGCTAAGATTGAATCATACTACACCGGTGTCATGACGTTGGCCTGGGGGGTAGGTTTATGACAGTCATAAATACCTCTTCCCCCCTTTTTCCTCTCTCTACCCTACTGAGGTTACATTTGCAAAACCTTTGGTTAACATAGAGATTCGGGGAACATCAGAAGGCGGGGGGGGGGGAATGAACTATATTCTGGTAATGCGACCAATTGAACATATGCGGTGGTACTTAATGAATATGATGTCAGTTCGGTTGTCATCTGAGACATTCTCATCAATGATAAGATGACATAAACTCTACAGTGGAAAGTCTACACATCACATGGAATTGTTGTTCAATTTAAATGTTTGAATATGAAATTATTTGTGATGGGATGAAATGTGAATTTAGCTTCTAAACTGAGAAATTTGGATTTTCATAAGATAGGGCTGCTCAATCAGTGGCCAGCCCTGTGAAGGGACATGGGCTATAAAACTTTTCAAACACGCCTTCCTCTCCCTTCCTATATAAGCCCTTGACAACAATATAACTTCCTGTTCCGAGGATGTGAGGACGACGGTCCTATGTCAGAATGGTTCAAATAATAATCACAGAACGAAGCCAACATCGGCGTGAGCTTTGGTTGCGAATGGTATGAACTTTGAACTCTTATTCATTACAGAAGTGATACCTCCTAGCCGTTGAGTTAGTAACAGCAGATGCAACGAGGGTTAGGAAGGAACCGACAGTGTATCCCGTCTATCACCCAACGACGTTACTACAACGTATCCAATTGACAACCAGAGACATTCTTCAAAGGACTCGGTTTGGCAACACGGCCTTCCATCTACCACCAACCTACCGAAGCGCAGCTCAGAGTAAATATTTATTGCATTTTCCTTTTCCAAATGGGAGGTAATTTAGAATGCATCAGGTATTGTATTTACGATAGCACAGCTTCACCTTTGTTCCTGTCTTCCCGCTCCTTCACTCAAACCCAGCCCCTTTTCTTTTGTGTAACAAGCTGTCATATCTGTTCCATCCGCTAGGGACGTTTTCCTTTATGACGTAATTTGTAATCAAGTTATGATTTAATTATGTGTATGTGTAATTTTGGGTGATTAGTTAGGTATTTGGTGAATAAATGATTAAATCCAATTTTGTATTGCTGATTCAAATTGTTAGCCAGAGTTCGTGCAGATAACCACGAATTTACAACTTTCAGATGAGACTGAATTAAGGTGACGATTAATGTTGACTGCTATTGATGCAAAATATTACTAGATCTTTAAGAGTTTATTCGGAAGATAACAGCTCTATAAATATTCTTTCATGGTGCCCGACTCTTTAGTTAATTACATTTACATGATCAGCTCAATCAGGTAATAGTAATTACGGAGAAATTATTTTATAGAATAGCATGTCATATTACTTAATCCGGCATAGGCAAAGACACGACACCGGCAGGGCTTGCAAACTATTACAGACTACAAAGGGAAGCACAGCCATGAGCTGCCCAGTGACACGAGCCTACCGGACGAGCTAAATCACTTATATGCTCGCTTCGAGGCAAGCAACACTGAGGCATGCATGAGAGCATCAGCTGTTCCAGACGACTGTGTTATCACGCTCTCCGTAGCCAACGTGAATAAGACCTTTAAACAGGTCAACATACACAAGGCTGCGGGGCCAGACGGATTACCAGGACGTGTGCTCCGAGCATGTTCTGACCAACTGGCAGGTGTCTTCACTGACATTTTCAACATGTCCCTGGTTGAGTCTGTAATACCAACATGCTTCAAGCAGACCACCATGGTCCCTGTGCCCAAGAACACAAAGGCAACCTGCCTAAATAACTACAGATTGCTTTGAAAGGCTGGTAATGGCTCACATCAACACCATTATCCCAGAAACCCTAGACCCACTCCAATTTGCATACCGCCCAAACAGATCCACAGATGATGCGATCTCTATTGCACTCCACACTGCCCTTTCCCACCTGGACAAAAGAAACACCTATGTGAGAATGCTGTTCATTGACTACAGCTCAGCGTTCAACACCATAGTACCCTCAAAGCTCATCACCAAGCTAAGGATCCTGGGACTAAACACCTCCCTCTGCAACTGGATCCTGGACTTCCTGACAGGCCGCCCCCAGGTGGTGAGGGTAGGTAGAAACACATCTGCCACGCTGATCCTCAACACTGGAGCTCCCCAGGGGTGCGTGCTCAGTCCCCTCCTGTACTTCCTGTTCACCCACAACTGCATGGCCAGGCACGACTCCAACACCATCATTAAGTTTGCAGACGACACAACAGTGGTAGGCCTGATCACAGACAACAACGGGACAGCCTATAGGGAGGAGGTCAGAGACCTGGCCGGGTGGTGCCAGAATAGCAACCTATCCCTCAACGTAACCAAGACTAAGGCGATGATTGTGGATGAAAAGGTGCACTGAGCACGTCCCCATTCTCATCGACGGGGCTGTAGTGGAGCAGGTTGAGAGCTTCAAATTCCTTGTTGTCCACATCAACAACAAACTAGATTGGTCCAAACACACCAAGACAGTCTTGAAGAGGGCACGACAAAGCCTATTCCCCCTCAGGAAACTAAAAAGATTTGGCATGGGTCCTGAGATCCTCAAAAGGTTCTACAGCTGCAACATCGAGAGCATCCTGACCGGTTGCATCACTGCCTGATACGGCAATTGCTCGGCCTCCGACCGCAAGGTACTTCAGAGTGTAATGCGTACGGCCCAGTACATCACTGGGGCAAAGCTGCCTGCCATCCAGGACCTCTACACCAGGCGGTGTCAAAGGAAGGCCCTAAAAATTGTCAAGACCCCAGTCACCCCAGTCATAGGCTGTTCTCTCTACTACCGCATGGCAAGCGGTACCGGAGGGCCAAGTCTAGGACAAAAAGGCTTCTCAACAGTTTTTACCCCCAAGCCATAAGATTCCTGAGCAGGTAACCAAATGTTTACCCAGACTATTTGCATTGTGTACCTCCCCCCAACCCCTCTTTTACGCTGCTGCTACTCTCTGTTGATCTTATATGCGTTGTCACTTTAACTATACATACTACCTCAATTGGGCCGACCAACCAGTGCTCTCGCACATTGCCTCACCGGGCTATCTGCATTGTGTCCCATCACCCTCCAACCCCTCTTTTTACATTTCTGCTACTCTCTGTTCATCATACATGCATAGTCACTTTAACAATACCTACATGTACATACTACTTCAATAAGCCTGACTAAAAGGTGTCTGTATATAGCCTTGCTAATGTCTTTTTACTGTTGTTTTATTTCTTTACTTACCTACACACACATATACCTTTTTTTTCTTCCGCACCATTGGTTAGAGCCTGTAAGTAACTATTTCACTGTAATCTGTGGTATTCGGCGCACGTGACAAATAAACTTTGATTTGATCTATCCCTGGAAACCTGAACCTGTCTTTCTCGACCAGACATTTGTGATCCCCAGCCCCATGGCACCTCTACAATTAACACATACCACTTCTTTCCCCAATACTACACATTCCTTTGTGTTATATCTTTCTGCACGCTTCTCACACCTAAGAACCTCCCTCCCACACACTGCTGCCACATGCCCATAAGCTTGACACCTGTAACAATGGAATGTATTCGGCACAAAAGCTCGTAAGGGACAACTTATGTAACATCACTTTGTCGGGCAAAGACCCAACATCAAAAAACTCAAAATAACAAACACTTCTCTTTCACCACTCACGCCCCCCTGTCTGCGTCGCCCCAAATGACAAGCATCACAAACACTGGGAATCTTCCCCTTCAGTTGGTCAACTTTCACATTTACTGCTACCCCAGAAATCACTCCTTTCAATGGAGCCCAATTCACATCTCTTGTCCCCATTTGTTTGACATGGAGTGCCAGCTCCCTCTAACCAGCAGAATCACAAACAATTATCAGAAGACCACTTCTGGTTACCTTCACCGATTCCACAGCACCCAACTGTTTTTTACCCACCCTGAAATCAAAAATGGATCAGCCAGAAGGCAAGGGTCCACTTTTTCCTAAAATGTCACTCCTACTGTCACAGACTTATCTTTATCCTGACCCTCGGTGCAAGCTGAGGACTACACAACACCTGCCACCTCCTGTCTTCGATCCGGCGTACAGCTCACTCTGCTTACACTTTCTACCATTCTTCTTTAACAAACCATCTCCCTTTTTGTCAGCCATTCTTAACCGATTCAAGCTCACCCTCTTCCTCCCTCTCTCTCTTCAACCTCCTCTGCCTCTGTTTTTCCCTCCATTCCTCCTCTGTATTCTATGTATACGGCTCCTTATGATAATATTGTACTTCCCCTAACATGCATCTCGTTCTTGTTACCTGGGGAGCCCACCAATAGCAAAGTCAAATCGTCTCCTGGTTTAATATTAATATTTGTTGATAAAATATATTTTGGAGCCGGGTGTTCTCTGTATGAAAATGTCTTGTTGCATTTCTTCAGAATACGGATTTTGTTGGGGTGGCAAAGTCAATTGATGATTTTTATTAAGGTTCATGTCTGTGGGTTTTATTTTGGTATGATTACCACTTATCAGAAGTAGCTAAATATGGTTATCACCGCATTATATGTTATGACCCGATGCAGTGGTGTAAGGTACTTAAGTAAAAATATTGCTGCTTAAGTCATTTTTGGGGTCTGTACACACACACACATACACACACACACATTTTGGTCCAAGAACATCCCTTCTCTACTGCCTCTGATCTGGCGAACTCACTAAACACAAATGCTTTGTTTGTAAATTATGTTCGAGTGTGTAGTAAAAAAAATTAAAGTGCCTTCTGGTTTGCTTAATATAAGGCATTTGAAATTATTTATACTTTTTATATATTTTATAAATTCCATTTACATTTGATACTTAAGGGTGTTTAAACCCAAATACTTTAAGACTTTTACTCAAGTAGTATGTTACTGGGTCTCTTTGACTTTTAGTTGAGTCATTTTCTATGAAGGTATCTTTACTTTTACTCTCAAGTATGACTTTTGAGTACTTCTTCCACGACTGCCCTTATTCTGTTACTTGGACCAACAAAGCTATTAGAATTGCTGAGTTTTGTAACCGTTTCGAATATATTACATTAAAACACGTAAATGTTTTAGAAGCATTCACTGAAAATTATATGCAATATGATTCTATAAATTATGTTAACATCAAGAAATGTGATTCAGAAAGTATTCAGAACCCTTTACTTTTTCCACATTTTGTTACATTACAGCCTTATTCTAAAAATGTTGATTTTTTTCCCTCAGATCTAGGCACATAAATACTCCATAATGATAAAGCAAAATTAAAATGGGAAATTTGGGCTAATTTATTAAAAATAAAACACGTAAATAGACCATTTACATAAGTATTCAGACCCTTTACTCAGTACCGTTGGCAGCGATTACAGCATCAAGTCTTCTTGGGTATGATACTACAAGCTTAGCACACCTCTATTTGGGGAGTTTCTCCCATTCTTCTCTGCAGATCCTCTCAAGCTCTGTCAGGTTGGATGGGGAGTGTTGCTGCGCTATTTCCAGGTCTCTCCAGAGATGTTCATTCGGGTTCAAGTCCGGGCTCTGGCTGGGCCACTCAAGGACATTCAGAGACTTGTCCCGAAGCCACTCCTGCGTAGCGTGGCTGTGTGCTTATGGTCGTTGTCCAGGTCTCTGGAGCAGGTTTTCATCAAGGATCTCTGAGTACTTTGCTCCGCTCATCTTTGCCTCGATCCTGACTAGTCTCCCAGTCCATGCTGCTGAAAAACATCCCGACAGCATGATGCTGCCACCACGCGTCACCGTAGGGATGGTGCCAGGTTTCCTCCAGACGTGACACTTGGCATTCAGGCCAAAGAGTTCAATCTTGGTTTCATCAGCCCAGAATATATTGTTTCTCATGGTCTGAGAGTCTTTAGGTGCCTTTTGGCAAACTCCAAGCAGGCTGGCATGTGCCTTTCACTGAGGAGTGGCTTCTGTCTGGCCACTCTACCTTAAAGGCCTGATTGATGGAGTGCTGAAGAGATGGTTGTCCTTCTGGAAGGTTCTCCCATCTCCACAGAGGAACTCTATAGCTCTATCAGAGTGAGCATCGGGGTCTTGGAGTCTTGGTGGTTCCAAACTTCTTCCATTTAAGAATGCTGGAGGCCACTGTGTTCTTGGGGACCTTCAATGCTGCAGAAATGTTTGGGTACCCTTCCCCAGATCTGTGCCTCGACACAATCCTGTCTCGGAGCTCTACGGACAATTCCTTCGACCTCATGGCTTGGTTTTTGACACGCACTGTCAACTATGGGATCATATAGACAGGTGTGTGCCTTTCCAAATCATGTCCAATCAATTGAATTTACCACAGGTGGAAATATCTCATGGATGATCAATGGAAACAGGATGCACCTGAGCTCGAAAGGGTCTGAATTCTTATGTAAATAAGGTTATTCTGTTTTTATTTTTTAGACATTTGCAAAAATGTTCAAAAAAAACTGTTTTTCCTTTGTCATAATGGGGTATTGTGTGTAGATTTCTGAGGAAAATGTTTTATTTAATCCATCTTAGAATAAGACTGTAATTTAACAAAATGTGGAAAAAGTCAAGGTTTTGAATAATGTATATGAAATTCCATAGGAATGCATTTGGTCCAACGTAGAGGTACAGGTAAGTCATTTTCGCAAAATGCCTTCATAATGAGTGCACCAAACTTTACATAAAGCTGGAAAAAGTCTAAATAATAATGCCTACCTATTGCTGTTTTAACCATAGGCTACACAGTTTCCAATATTTCCACCAACAGGCTCCATTGGTTTTAATATGATTGGTCTGACATTGCCACGACTCTTTCAATAATAGATGGAATATGCCTAATGATAATTTTAAAAATATTATAGTTATGCAGATAACTTAACCAATTTAGTCAGGTTTGCAAAATATATAGGCTAATATTTGTAAAATACTAGCAAAATTGTTCCCAAAATTTGTCAAAAACACTATTCACATAACTGTTTTTGGTCATTATTTGCATCCATAATTTCTACATTTTATTTTAAAACAATTTAAAATGTATCTATAATATTCCTAAAGGGATCTTTCGCTGGTTTGTAGTGATTATAATGATATACAATATTATGCCATATTGTTAAATATGAAATCTATGTATTGAATCCTGTCATATACACTGCATTCCAACATAGCATTCTAACAAATCGCCTGATGATGAGGGCATCAACTTAAATAGCTGGTGAATTATTAAAGCCTTAGGTTTACAGCCTTTATAGATGGTGTCTAGTTACAATATTATGAAAAAATAGTATATTGTAGTACAGGGCCTACTGAAATACAGTATGTATTGGTTAGTGACTGCTGACGGTTGTCGAAGGCAGGCATCAGCAATAGTCTAATTGCTTAAAGGCTACATTTCTTATAATCCCCAATTGCATAATTTCCAATACCTTTTTCAACCAGCCACTTAACTAATGACCAAAAAATGATTAGGTAACATATTTCATTAAATAACTTGTAAGGTTAGAGTGCATCATTTTAGGATGGTCAGGGACAGAAGAGTTTATAATCAGCAATGAGAGAATTTGTATTTACCTAAATCTTTGTGTTAACTTGCTGGGACAACTCAACAAATGACAGAACACCCCTTTCATCTTAGCATGCTGAGTATTGCAATGGAAAATACTATTAGAGGTGGCAACTATCAAACCGAAAACTACCTGATTTGGGTCTCTTTGACTTGTATTATTTCCCAAGATGACCAGTTTCCCTAAAATATGTAGTTCTGCTATTTGTAACATTGTTGTTTCAATGATGAGTTAGTCTAAGTAAATCCTTGGATCTGATACCAAAGATGTACCAAATACAATGGTTTTTAAGACGAGATCCAACCAATAAAATGTTCCATTGTTGTTTGATAGAGTCACTCTCAATAAGCAACTTATCTCAACATTCCTTTATCAGCATGTGAACATTATATTGCATTTACTCCCATACCTTCAGAAAGTATTCACACCCCTTGACTTTTTTCACATTTTGTTGTGTTACAGAATTTTAAATGGATTAACTTGACATTTCTACACACAATACCACATAATGTCAAAGTGGAATGATTGTTTTTAGAATTTTTAACAAATTAATTCAAATTGAAAAGCTGAAAGGTCTTGAGTCAATAAGTATTCTAATTAAGTTCAGGAGTAGAAATGTGCTTAGTAAATCACATAATAAGTTGCATGGACTCATTCTGTGTTCAATAATAGTGGTTAACAATATGTTTTAATGACTAGCCTATCTCAACTACATAAACCAGGGAGGCTTTCCAATGCCTTGCAAAGAAGGGCACCGATTGGTAGATGTGTAAACAAAACAAAAATAATCATAAACAATCTGACACTGAATATACCTTTGAGCATGGTGAAGTTATTATTTAAGCTTCGGATGGTGTATCAATATACCCAGTCACTACAAAGATACAGGTGGCCTTTCTTAACTCAGTTGCCGGAGAGGAAGAAAAGAGCAGAGGGATTTCACCATGAGGCCAATGGTGATTTTTAAAACCGTTACAGAGTTTATTGGCTGTAATAGGAGAAAACTGAGGATGGATCAACAACATTGTAGTTACTCCACAATATTAACCTAAATGACAGAGTGAAAGAAAGAAGCTTATACATAATTGTTAATGTAACCTTTATGTGTTACATATGTTTTATTGTAACTTTTCTTTAACTAGGCAAGTCAGTTAAGAACAAATTCATCATGTTATGGGTATGCTTGTCATCGTCAAGGACTAGGTCGTTTTTAAGGATAAAAATAAATCCTACAGGAAAATCTGGTTCCATCTGCTTTCCAACAGACACAAATTTACGTTTCAGCAGGACAATAACCAAAATCACAAGGCCAGATCTACACTAGAGTTGCTAACCAAGACGACATTGACTGTTCCTGAGTGGCCTATTTACAGTTTTGACTTAAAACGGCCTAAAATCTATGGCAATACTTGAAAATGGCTGTCTAGCAATGAGCAACAACTAACTTGACAGAGCTTCATGATATTACATTGCAATCCAATTACAATCTTGCCTCATCGCTGCAACTCCAGAACTGGGTTAGGAGAGACAAAGGTCGAGTCATACATCCTCCAAAACATGACCCGCCAAACCTTGCTTCATAACGCTTAACCCAGAAGCCAACCGCACCAATGTGTCGGAGGAAACACAGTTCAACTGACGACCGAAGTCACCCTGAAGGCGCCCGGCCTGCCATAAGGCGTCGGTAGAGTGCGATGAGCCAAGTAAAGCCCCCCTGACCAAACCCTCCCCAATCCCGGACGATGTTCGGCCAATTGTGCACTGCCCTATGGGACTTCCGGTCACAGCCGGTTGTAACACATCCTGGGATCGAATCCGGGTCTGTAGTGACACCTCAAGCACTGCCCTAGGCCAGACAGAAAAATGTCTGCCCCTACTAGAATAGTCCCAGTAAACAAAATGATGTTGAAAAGACATCTAAATTATGTATTTTTCCAGATGTTTAAGTTAGTGGCGGCTCCTCTGAGGAGGAAGGGGAGAAACATCCTCATCGCTGCAACATTGCAAACTGCTTACTGCACAGTGCATAAAATGTGGTGAGTAGTTGACAAAAAAAGAGAGAAAAACAACAGTTGAACAAATTTTAACAAATCAATTTCTTCAAAAATTAAGGAGAAGCAAAAGAGAGATAGAGCTTTGTAATTTTTTTCTCTTTCATGTTCACTTACTTAGCTAGCAAATACAGCTAGCTAGTTTAGCCTACTCAAACACCTGGCTCAAACAGATGGATGCTATGTTAGCTAGCTGGCTATGACTATCCAACACAACACCGGAACACTTCCAAGTCAAGGGAAGCTTTTGGTTTTACAAATGTATTGCCACTGGAGACCGCCAGTGTAACTGCTAAACTGCTTACTGACTGTACACTGTAACATTACTTCACGATTGCAGCGGGTTTACTAACGTGATAGTTCTGTTAGCTATGTTGACTATGACGTTACTTTAGCAAATATGGTGACAACGATGTAGGCTGTGTGCATCGGTTATTATATGATTTGGCTTGGAAAGTTTTTTTGCCTGGTCTTATACAGCTGATGTATTTTGCATTGAAGTCCACAAGCGAAGGGAAAAGGTGAGAGGAGGATAGCGCATAGAGGCGGGAAGGAATACAACATGGCTTCTATGAAAGTGAACTGTGTTTACGTGTGATCAGAGGAGTATTCATTCCGCCGATACTGTTGAAAAACGCTTATTAAACGGAACAAAATGGGGATAATCATACCTGAATTTGTCCAATAGAAATGCTTGTTTGCAACTGTGGAGTAATGACTACACCCTATATTAGCTAGATGCGGGCAGAGGGTGCACAAGTATTGAATGTGTCACTGTCTGTCCATGTCTGTCACCTCAATTTTTATTTGAAAACCCTGTGTGCACCTACGTTGTAAACTTTCATTCATAGGCTAGATTGTAGCAACCTCATGATGGGTATAGGGAAAATTTGAGTATCATGTAGTAGCCTAAACCTATCGATGTTAAATTGAACTGGGTGAATGGAATATGAATGACAGTCATTCAATATGCTGTAATAGAAATAAGGCCATGCTCATTAAAAAAAAATGTCCTCCCTCATCTTAAACATATGCGACCGCCACTCGTTGAAGTTAAGTTCAATTTAGGTTCTGAATGAAAGTTGATAAAAAGTATATTCCGGATGTTGAAAATGCGTATTCTCCGGACCTTGAAATCAGGATCATTTTCGGTTCTGAATGAAAGTTGAAAAGACGTAATTGTTTGGGTCAAATCAAGTCCAAGCCTGACAAAATCTTTTTAATTTTTACATTTAATTTTTTTTTTTTTTTTTAAACCCTGTTTTCTCCCCAATTTCGTGGTATCCAATTGGTAGTTACAGTCTTATCTCATTGCTGCAACGGACTTGGGAGAGGTGAAGGTTGAGAGCCATGCGTCCTCCGAAACATAACCGAACCAAGCTGCACTGCTTCTTGACATAATGCCCACTTAACCCGGAAGCCAGCCGCACCAATGTGTCAGAGGAATCACTGTGCAGCCGGGCGACCGTGTCAGCATGCACTGCGCCCGGCCTGCCACAGGAGTCGCTAGTGCGCGATGGGGCAAGGACATCCCTGCCGGTCAAACCCTCCCCTAACCCAGACAACGGGACCAATTGTACGATCCAATTTGGTCTCGGATCGTTGCAGCGATGCATCTCTCCAACAGCACCTTGGAGAGGCGCGCTGGGAATAGACGTGCTAAATATTTTTGTGTCTCTGTCTTTAAATTAGGTACGGCTTATTTATTTATTTTATTTCACCTTTATTTAACCAGGTAGGCAAGTTGAGAACAAGTTCTCATTTACAATTACGACCCGGCCAAGATAAAGCAAAGCAGTTCGACACGAACAACAACACAGAGTTACACATGGAGTAAAACAAACATACAGTCATCAATACAGTAGAAAAATTATATATAATGTGAGCAAATGAGGTAGGCAAGTTGAGAACAAGTTCTCATTTACAATTACGACCCGGCCAAGATAAAGCAAAGCAGTTCGACACGAACAACAACACAGAGTTACACATGGAGTAAAACAAACATACAGTCATCAATACAGTAGAAAAATTATATATAATGTGAGCAAATGAGGTGATGCATGCAGATAAGGGAGGTAAAGGCAAAAAAATGCCGGTAGCAGGGTCTTGTAGATGACCTGGAGCCAGTGGGTTTGGCGACGAGTATGAAGCGAGGGCCAGCCAACGAGAGCGTACAGGTCGCAGTGGTGGGTAGTATATGGGGCTTTGGTGATAAAACGGATGGCACTGTGATAGACCGCATCCAATTTGTTGAGTAGGGTATTGGAGGCTATTTTGTAAATGACGTTGCCGAAGTCGAGGATCGGTAGGATGGTCAGTTTTACAAGGGTATGTTTGGCAGCATGAGTGAAGGAGGCTTTGTTGCGAAATAGGAAGCCAATTCTAGATTTAACTTTGGATTGGAGATGTTTGATGTGGGTCTGGAAGGAGAGTTTACAGTCCAACCAGACACCTAGGTATTCGTAGTTGTCCACATATTCTAAGACAGAACCGTCCAGAGTAGTGATGTTGGATGGGCGGGCAGGTGCAGGCAGCGATCAGTTGAAGAGCATGCATTTAGTTTTACTTGTATTTAAGAGCAATTGGAGGCCACAGAAGGAGAGTTGTATGGCATTGAAGCTCGTCTGGAGGGTTGTTAACACAGAGTCCAAAGAAGGGCCAGAAGTATACAGAATGGTGTCGTCTGCGTAGAGGTGGATCAGAGACTCACCAGCAGCAAGAGCGACCCCATTGATGTATACAGAGAAGAGAGTCGGTCCAAGAATTTAACCCTGTGGCACCCCCATAGAGACTGCCAGAAGGCCCGGACAACAGACCCTCTGATTTGACACACTGAACTCTATTAGAGAAATAGTTGGTGAACCAGGCGAGGCAATCATTTGAGAAACCAAGGCTATCGAGTCTGCCGATGAGGATGTGGTGATTGACAGAGTTGAAAGCCTTGGCCAGGTCACTGAATACAGCTGCACAGTATTATTTCTTATCGATGGCGGTTATAAGATATCGTTTAGGACCTTGAGCGTGGCTGAGGCGCACCCATGACCAGCTCTGAAACCAGTTTGCATAGCGGAGAAGGTATGGTGGGATTCGAAATGGTCGGTAATCTGTTTGTTGACTTGGCTTTCGAAGACCTTAGAAAGGCATGGTAGGATAGATATAGGTCTGTAGCAGTTTGTTTCAAGAGTGTCCCCCCCTTTGAAGAGGGGGATGACCGCAGCTGCTTTCCAATTTTTGGGAAACTCAGATGACACGAAAGAGAGGTTGAACAGGCTGGTAATAGGGGTTGCGACAATTTCGGCAGATAATTTTAGAAAGAAAGGGTCCAGATTGTCTAGCCCGGCTGATTTGTAGGGGTCCAGATTTTACAGCTCTTTCAGAACATCAGCTGACTGGATTTGGGAGAAAGAGAAATGGGGAAGGCTTGGGCGAGTTGCTGTGGGGGGTGCAGTGCTGTTAGGTAGGGGTAGCCAGGTGGAAAGCATGGCCAGCCGTAGAAAAATGCTTATTGAAATTCTCAATTATAGTGGATTTATCGGTAGTGACAGTGTTTCCTATCCTCAGTGCAGTGGGCAGCTGGGAGGAGGTGTTCTTATTTTCCAAGGACTTTACAGTGTCCCAGAACTTTTTTGAGTTTGTGTTGCAGGAAGCAAACGTCTGCTTGAAAAAGCTAGCCTTGGCTTTTCTAACTGCCTGTGTGTATTGGTTTCTAGCTTCCCTGAAAAGTTGCATATCACAGGGGCTGTTTGATGCTAATGCAGAACGCCATAGGATGTTTTTGTGTTGGTTAAGGGCAGTCAGGTCTGGAGAAAACCAGGGGCTATACCTGTTCCTGGTTCTAAATCTCTTGAATGGGGTATGCTTATTTAAGATGGTGAGGAAGGCATTTGAAAAAAAGAACCAGGCATCCTCTACTGACGGGATGAGGTCAATGTCCTTCCAGGATACCCCGGCCAGGTCGATTAGAAAGGCCTGCTCGCTGAAGTGTTTCAGGGAGCATTTGACAGTGATGAGTGGAGGTCGTTTGACCGCTGACCCATTACGGATGCAGGCAATGAGGCAGTGATTGCTGAGATCTTGGTTGAAAACAGCAGAGGTGTATTTAGAGGGCAAGTTGGTTAGGATGATATCTATGAGGGTGCCCGTGTTTACGGCTTTGGGGTGGTACCTGGTAGGTTCATTGATAATTTGTGTGAGATTGAGGGCATCAAGCTTAGATTGTAGGATGGCTGGGGTGTTAAGCATGTTCCAGTTTAGGTTGCCTAGCAGCACGAGCTCTGAAGATAGATGGGGGCAATCAGTTCACATATGGTGTCCAGAGCACAGCTGGGGGCAGAGGGTGGTCTATAGCAGGTGGCAACAGTGAGAGACTTGTTTTTAGAGAGGTGGATTTTTAAAAGTAGAAGTTCAAATTGTTTGGGTACAGACCTGGATAGTAGGACAGAACTCTGCAGGCTATCTCTGCAGTAGCTTGCAACATTGCCCCCTTTGGCCGTTCTATCTTGTCTGAAAATGTTGTAGTTCGGAATGGAGATTTCAGAATTTTTGGCCAGGATTCAGACAATGTTAGAACATCCGGGTTGGCAGAGTGTGCTAAAGCAGTGAATAAAACAAGTTTAGGGAGGAGGCTTCTAATGTTAACATGCATGAAACCAAGGCTATTACGGTTACAGAAGTCATCAAAAGAGAGCGCCTGGGGAATAGGAGTGGAGCTGGGCACTGCAGGGCCTGGATTCACCTATATATCACCAGAGGAACATAGGAGGAGTAGGATAAGGATACGGCTAAAAGCAATGAGAATGGGTTGTTTAGAACGTCCGGAACAGAGAGTAAAAGGAGGTTTCTGGGGGTGAAAAAATAGCTTCAAGGTATAATGTACAGACAAAGGTGTGGTAGGATGTGAACACAGTGGAGGTAAACCTAGGTATTGAGTGATGATGAGAGAGATATTGTCTCTAGAAACATCTTTGAAACCTGATGATGTCACAGGACGTCATCAGAGCTCACCTGAAAAGCCCATATGCCACTGGTTGAAAGAAATTCTCATTGGTTTGGGGCAGAATTGTAAGGTTTTATGTGTTGTTGGATGTGCGTTTTGGTCAACTTAGCTCAGAAAATCCATCCTCGTCAATCTGCTGACCATAGGCGGCCGCCTAAACCTGCCTTATGAGTGGGCCGGCCCTGGGCCCATCTCTCTATCTCTGTCACAGGAGCAGTGTGGTACAAAGAGCGTGGAGGACTAACAGGGAAGAGAGGTCCCAGAGCCGCAGTGTCAAATATGGGGGTATAGTGAATTCAGTGTTTGAGATTTAATGATTACATTAAGACTACTCTATTTACATGTTGTCACATCAGCGGAAAAATGTGACCAAATACGTAATTGTTCCTTTATATTCTAAAATCTTTTATTTTTGTGCACTTTGCAGTCTTGCTGAGGGTGTGTTCGTAAATTCACTTTAGAGTGACAGAGTGCACTCAGAGTGCAGTCTGGGCATTCATAAATTCAGAGCATTGCCAAGATTGTACATTCCTAAATTCAGAGCGTTTTGCACACTGGACTCTCTGGCAGAGGAGTAGGGTTGATCTGAGTGATCCCAGCACCCAAGCTAACTGTCCAAAGTTGGCTAGCTTGCTAGCTACTTCTTACCAGCCCTAGCAGAGCTGGTTAGGCTGTTTTGACGTTATCCAGAGCGCTGGTGACGTAACTGTGCTGCTGGCAACAATTAGCATTTTTTGCCGACGTTTACCGAGACCGGCTATATTCAACGGGTGTTCAGCGTTCATAAATGCATGTTATTCTGCGCTCTGGCACACTCAGACGAGAGTTGTCTGAAATCGGAGTAGATCGCCACATTAGATCGCCACATTGAACACACGCTGGGGCGGCAGCGTAGCCTAGTGGTTAGAGCGTTGAACCTTAAAAAGGTTGCAAGTTCAAACCCCCGAGCTGACAAGGTACAAATCTGTCGTTCTGCCCCTGAACAGGCAGTTAACCCACTGTTCCTAGGCCGTCATTGAAAATAAGAATTTGTTCTTAACAGAATTTTCTAGTTAAATAAAGGTAAAATTAAAAATATCATTGGTGACTGTGAATTACGTTTTTTGTCTAATTTTACTGAAACCCGTCATATTCAACGGGTATTGCGCATTCGTAAATTCATAAATTACTCTGCGCTCTGGCACACTCTGACAAGCGTGCTCAGGAATAGTAGATAGCCAGAGTTAATTTACGAACGCACTCCTTTGTTGTAGCGCTATCGATGACGCGCGGTGTGGTTGTCAAGGAGGGCGTGACATTATTATGGGATGGTAGGGGTGAAATGGTGCTACGCGCGGTATTTTGAACAATCGTCTACGTTTCTGTGGGTTTTATCGAGATGTTGCTCCGCCTGTTTGGAACGGCGAAGGAGTGTGTGCGTTAACACGTTTCGTGTCACCAAAAGTGTTGCACCCAGGGGGAAAACAAGCCACGTAAGAATCTATTCGCTGTGTAAAAGTGGCAAAATAATGTTAGCCAACATGCTAATGAGTTAGCTGGTGGCTTGCCAGGCTTGCTTGCTAACAGCTGATTATGTGCATTTGGCCATTTAGCAGACAGCTAGCTAGCTGCATAGGAAGATACCGTATTCTAACTAGCTAACTTAGTATAGAACTGCTGTTGTAGATGCGAGAGGAAGTTAGAAAACATGCATAGGCACATAACACATTTATTTACCATTCATTCAAATAAAGGTGACTATTGTCAACGTTACATGGCTGCATTTGCTGATGTTTGAGAATGACATTGATTATTCAGACTGTAACTTTGTGATTTCATATTTAATGACATCAAATGCATATTACAAATGCAGCTTGCTTCCAGCACCCTGACAAATGGAGATTCATTTTATGATTTCGCTTGCCCAGTTTGCCATTATGGCTTAGCTTGCAGGGGTGCTTGCCATTGCAGTTATCCTGTCTATTCAATTTTGGCTAGCCGGAAAAATACCCTCCTGGTCTGTCAACTGTCTGCTTGGGGAAATGGCTTGAAAGCAGCTGGGGATTCGACTGTCAAATGGTCTGATGCTGGCCTCGGGCTTGGTCATATCCCCCCTTTTTTATATCAAGGTTTCTGGGGTGTTGTTCTGTGACAAATGACTGTAAAAGAGTACCATGTAAATATTTAATAGATCACATGGTTTGTAACGTTATGGTGACAACCGGGAGTACTATTTTAATATTACTGTGTTGCACTACCCGGTTAGGATCAATTGCAAACGGTACCACCATTACTTCATTGGTAAACAAGATCCATGGCATGGGCGTTCATCTCTATTGCTATATCTTCCTCTCGTCTCTTTCGTTAACTGATGACGAGGTGAAAATGGCGGATCTTTCGAAATCCAACCCCGGCCTGAAAATAGAAACGTAGCTAGCTAGCTGGTCGTTTTCATAGTGCTGCTCCTGTCACCAATGGATGATTTTGACAGGCTGCTTAGTTGAGAAAACAAGAATCGGCCCCCAACCATATATCTTATAGAAAATTGAGAAGATGGAACATCGATACCCCGTAGTTTATCGACTTGTATAGTGTACCATCTGTCTTATTTGGAGTACGGCGGAGGTAGGACAAAGATTGTTATTCTCCTGGATGTCCGAAGCGGCCTAGCCAAGCTAGCTACGTTAGCTAGCCACACAATCGATGACATGTTAGTTAGCTAGCGAGCTAAATTCTAATTTATACCGTTCGAAATCAGGTGGGCTTTGTTGCAAAGTAAGCGTTTAATGTAGTATTGCAATCAAAGAGTTCGGGTCATAATGTCGTTACATAAACAACACAAATGTGGTGGTGTTCTCGGTGGCTGGCTACACTACCGCATTTAACTTAACTAGCCAACATTTCTAATGCTATTTAAATAGATACTTTATGATTTTATATTTCTGTAACGTCAGTTACTCGATGTTCCATTGCCTATGTGTGTACCAACTTTTTAATTTCTTATGAAATTCATCGCTGTCTTTGAAACTATTTGGTGGATTTGCTCTTGAGTCTTGCGTTATTGATAGCAGATCTGTGCATCTTAATATATTTACTGATGTCACACACTACCGGTACATGTTTTGGGCTGTATATGACAATGACATCCTTCAAATCAATAGTGATGGGTTTGCACCTTCTCCTTTCGTTGCAGTAGTGTGTGTGTGTGCGCAACATCAACACATGTTCATATGCAGGAATTGGAAAAAGGTAATTCAGTTTTAGGCATCTCACTTTATTTCACTTTTATTCCAGATATAAAATACTTTTGCAATTACTCTTGGTTGCCTATCAATTGCTTATTGGCACCAAGCAGGATCTAAAAACCTCTGTTTGGAACTGCATGTTTTGACTCTATCCCAAAAGTTGCTGCAGCTATTTCTGTCGTTTATTTGTGTACTGGTCCTTGACACGAAAGGAAAGTACCAGAAAAGGTGTTTGATGCTTCTAATAAATTATTTAGACTGACATTCTTATTGGACTGACATTCTAATGTTCCCTGTTTTGTCTCCTGCAGCGACTGTTTTGAGCTGAGTGTAAACCTGGAGACATGGACGTGGTGTCGCCAGAGCTGAACATCCTCCTCCCTGACGAGATAATGGACACAGAGGCCATCGTCATGGATGACGACCCACCCGCCGAGTCCCCTGCGGCGTCTGGCCAATCACAGCCCAGCGACGATGCACCAATCCCCATGGAAACAGATGTTCTCGCCGTCCCAGAGATCGTTAGCCTGTGTTCGGATGCCCCTCCGACCCAGCGGACTCAGGCCCTGACCACCTCCATCACCACAGACTCCACCCTCTGTAGCACCACCTCTGCCACTCAGCTCCTCCTCACCCCATCCATAGCTTCATCCTCCCCCCTTACCCTCCGACCCGCCACAGCCTCCACCCTCACCGCCACCACCCCCAAAACCACTACCAGCCTGGGTGGGGTCAGTCTCACCTCGGGGGGCTTACAGAAGCTCTCAGCCAACCACCAGATCATCCTCAATAAGGTGGCCTCATCCCCGGGAGCAGACACCACCAGGTCCCCAGGCACCACCACTATCACTCCAGGGGGCCAGAAGTTCATGGTGACGGCCATAGGCAAGTCAGGCCAGTCTATTGTGCTGCAGCTGCCCCACACTGGCTCCAAGCCTGGCTCAGGGCAGGGGGAAGCCAAGGCCAACCCGCAGCATTTCAAGGTGCTGACGATAGGGGGGAGGACAGACATGAAGCCGGTCATGGTGGGGCAGGCGGTCAGCTCGGCCAGTCAGATATCCACCCTGCAGGCCCAGCAGCTGAAGACTGTTCAGGTGAGACCTGATAATTTTTGTAATTTTATTACATTTTTCTCCCCAATTTCGTGATATCCGATTGATAGTTAGTCTTGTTCCATCGCAGCAACTCCTGTACGGACTCGGGAGAGGCGATGGTTGAGAGCCGTGCGTCCTCCGAAACACGACCCTGCCAAGCCGCTCTGCTTCTTGACACAACGCTTTCTTATCCCGGAAGCCAGCCGCACCAATGTGTCGGAGGAAACACCGTACACCTGGCAAGCGTGCACTGCGCCCGGCCCGCCACAGGAGTTACTAGACCGCGATGGAACAAGGACAACCCGGCCGGCCAAACTCTCCCCTAACCCGGACAACGCTGGGCCAATTGTGCGCCGTCTCCCGGGTCGCGGCCGGCTGCGACACAGCCTGGGATCGGACCAGGATCTGTGGTGACACAGATTGCGATGCAGTGCCTTAGACCGCTGCATCACTCGAGAGGCCCGAGGCCTGATTTGTTTACTTGTTTGTTGACCTGTTTACTTGTTTGTTGACTTGTTTGTCTGTGCTCAGCTGTGTACACATTTTGTAGTGAGGAGATGAATTTAGCCACGGGTTACCTTTTTGAAGGTTTGCTGGTGATTTGGCCAGCTTCATGTGTAGGTCTCTTTGCTGTAGTTCGTACAGTGAAGGTCAATGAATGTATTTGCCAACAGATTGCAAAGAAAACGCAGGTGTCGTCAGCTGGACCAATCAAGTTCATCATCACTAAACCTGTCAACAACAAAGGTCTGACCGCCCAGACATCAGTATCCAATGTCATTACAGGTAATCACCGTCACGTGTTTGTCGTATTAACCCCTTCATAGAATTAATGCTTGGTTTGTAATGTGCCACACGCTCAGGGATACGCCGTGTAATCATTGAACGTACAGCCTGAGTTATAACTGTGTTATAGCCGCTTTGAGCCATAGAAAACTATGTAGACTTTGATCCCTGGTTCTGACCTCATCGTTGTGATTCTGTACCCTCCCCCAACCCCACTTCCCAGGTCGAGTCCTGTCCACGAGCAGCCCAGTGACCCCCCCGCGGACCATCACTCTCTCTGAGACCCTCAGCTCCAACAGCAAGATTGCCATCTCCCCCCTCAAGTCACCTAGCAAAGTCAGACACGCTGCCACTCAATCCCTCTGACCCCACTTTGAGCGAGGGAGAGAGAGACCCATTGCAGTTTTCCCCATTTTCTGTTTGGATTTCATGACTAAACCTATACTGTTTTCTTTTTGTGTAACAGTTGACGATGGTGTCGGTGGCCTCCCAGGTACCCAACTCCCCTCAGAAGTCAGTGTCTCTGCCGCTCAACATGGCCCACCTGGGACAGCAGATACTAGTACAACAGTCTACAGCCACCTCTCCAGCCAAGGTAGTCTCCAGCCATTCTACTGCATAGGTAAAACTAACCTCTCTAACAGTTTCTCTGGCCCTCTGGGACCCCAGCCTCAGGACTGCCCATTTTTTTTGTTCTATTCAAGCACTGGATCACCTGATTCAACTAGCCAACTAATCACCAAAAAGTAGCCTTCCGGAACTGCTCATAGGAGCATGAGCCTAGTGTCCTGTCCATTACTCCCCCTGGACAGGACACTAATCTATCGCAGGGCCATCTTCTTAATGCTGAGTGCCAAGCGGAGACGCATCGCTTCCTATCTTAACTTTGGTATGACTCAGTCCGGGGATCGTACTCCTAACCTTCCAATCTCACGGCGGATACTCGGTACTACGGCCTATTTATCGCCTTACCTCCTTACTCCGTTTGCACACACTGTATATAGGTTTTTCTATTGTGTTATTGACTGTACTTTTTGTTTATCCTATGTGGTAACTCTTGTGTTGTTTTTTTTGTCGCACTGCTTTGCTTTATCTTGGCCAGGTCGCAGTTGTAAATGAGAACTTGTTCTCAACTGGCCTACCTGGTTAATTAAAGGTGAAATAAAAATAAATACTCTAACCACAAGGCCGCCAAGTTAATCACCAAGCCCTTGATAATTTGAATCATGCATGCTACTGCTGACCCTGACCAATCTCCCCCCCCCCCTCCTCACAGCCCATGAAGCCGGTGCAGACTGTGACGGTGGGCGGCCCCCAGTTTAAGACCATCTTCCCCCTGTCCACCTCGTCCAACGTGCAGCAGATCCAGGTGCCCGGCAGCCGCTTCCACTACGTCAGGCTGGTTACTGCCACCACGGGCAGCAGCACGGGACAGGCCGGCAGCCACTGCACCAACTCATCCATGACCGGTAGGAGACAGACATCAACAGACATCTGTTGATGTAAAATTACAATTGATTGATTATCCATAGAGACTGGCAGGGGTAGTCTTTTTAGGTCCAAACAGAGCCATAATAGAGCTGGTATTTCATATGACTTCTCTTACTTCCACAGCCAAGCCTATGGTGGTCAACACAGCCCAAGTCAGGATGTCTGTCCCCATCATCCCAGCACAGACCATGAAGCAGGTGAAACACACACACATTACTTACAGATGGAATTGTTCCCTTATTGATTCACTCGGCCACAACAGCTACAGACATGCACTCTCAATTAATGTAGTGTAATTTAACTATTTTATTTTACCTTTATTTAACTAGGCAAGTCAGTTAAGAACAAGTTCTTATTCTCAATGACCGCCAATGACTGCCCCTTGTTCAGGGGCAGAACGACAGATTTGTACCTTGTCAGCTCAGGGATTTGAACTTGCAACCTTTCGGTTACTAGTCCAATGCTCTAACCACTAGGCTACCCTGCCGCCCCAACTAACCTTCATCCCTCTTCCCCTCTCTCAGGTGGTGCCCAAGCCCCTGACGTCGTCGGGCCAGGTGCTGACAACTCAGACCCAGCAGAGGTTGATCATGCCCGCCACGCCGCTGCCCCAGATCCAGCCCAACCTCACCAACCTACCCCCGGGCACCATGCTGGCGCCTGGGTCTGGGAACATGGGCTATACTGTGCTGCCCGCACATTATGTCACGCAGGTATAGGGCTGGGTTGTGTGTTGGAGGCATTTTAAATGCGTGTGTGTGTCCCATGTTCTCACGTCTCTCTCGCTCCCTTTCAGCTCCAACAGTCTGCATATGTGACTTTGGCCAGCAGCTCTGGGTTCCCCACCCCTACAGGCATCCAGACTCAGGCCAGACTGCCTCTCAATGGGTGAGCACAGCACCCACATTTGTTGGGTGCATTTGCTGTTTATTTTGGTTGTGTTCCAGATTATTATTTTTTTGCCCAATAGAAATGAATGGTAAATAATGTATTGTGCCATTTTGGAGTCACTTTTTATTGGAAATAAGAGTATAATGTTTCTAAACACTTCTACATGAATGTGGATGCTACCATGATTGCAGATAATCCTGAATGAATAGTGAATAATGATGATCATACCCCCAAGACATGCTAACCTCTCACCATTACAATAACGGGAGTTTGGCATATTGTTTTAGGGTGGGGGGGTGTATGATATTTGTGTGTGTAACTTTTTCACTCTTCATTATTCAGGATTATCTGTAATCATGGTAGCATCAACATTCACGTAGAAGTGTTTAGAAATATATTCTAGTCTTACTTAGAATTTAGTCATTGTATCATTTCAAATCCGAAGTGCTGGAGTACAGAGGCAAAACAACAACAAATTTGTCACTGTCCCAATACTTTTGGAGCTCACTGTATTTCAGGTTTTGTTGTAACATACGCTGGATAGGTGCAGTGAAATGTTGTTTTACAGGGTCAGGCACAGTAGTACGGCGTCCCTGGAGCAAATTGGGCTTAAAGTGCCTTGCTCAAAGGCACATCGACAGATTTTTATGACCACGTTGTTAATAAACTCAATGCGCTGACTAATCGTATGCGTATTCCTTCCTCCCACAGCCTATCAACATCAGACGCTGCCTCCAGACCACGGAAGCCCTGCAACTGCAACAAGTCTCAGTGTCTCAAACTGTATGTGCTACAACTTACAGGGAGCTCTTACCCACTCAACTGTTCATGTGTAATAGAATTCCCGCTTTAAAAAAAAAGAAAAATCCTGTATTTAGAGTGTAGACGTCATGGAGATGGGCATAACCTCAATGTGGTCTTGCTCTCTCTGCAGGTACTGTGACTGCTTTGCCAACGGGGAGTTCTGTCAGAGCTGTAACTGTACCAACTGCTTCAACAACCTGGAACACGAGACCGAGCGAGCTAAAGCCATCAAGGTGAGGAACGGTCCGCCACCACAAGACGAATCAGATTTGACTCAACTCTGTCAGCTTGTCTGTCTTGGTTTTTGTGTGGAGAAAAGCTTTGCATGGCGAATGTACTCCTTGATTAATGTTATCATTTGGTCTTGTGGTAAAAGTAACCATTTAGTTGTAACCGACTACTTGTGTAAAGAGTTGTTTTAAGAGGGGTGTGTTATTTTCTCCAGGCGTGTCTGGACCGTAACCCGGAGGCATTCAAGCCGAAGATCGGTAAAGGTAAAGAGGGCGAGTCGGACCGCAGACACAGCAAAGGCTGCAACTGTAAACGCTCGGGATGTCTGAAGAACTACTGCGAGTGTTACGAGGTGGGCCTCCATCTCTCTCTCTCTCTCTCTCTCTCTCTCTCTCACCAGCACCTGTTCTTCTACGGGTGGAAGTTAAAGTGGTATTCTATACTGTTCTATTCTATCTTACTTTCACTTGTCCAATCTTTTGATATCACTAGATAAAAGGTAGGAAACGATGTGAAGACTAGAACTGTGGCGGTCATGACATTTTGTCAGCCTTTAACTGTCATGCAAATAACTGCCGGTCTCACAGTAATTGACCGTTAATTAACATAAACGTACTTAGCATCTCCAGGCTTTCACGCATAGCTTACAAGCCACCAATGCTGACCTTTAGAACATATACATTTAAAAAAGTTGTAATGTTTTTTTGGGGGGGGGTGCATGAAAGGCATGCGCTCTCCTCTGTTTCTTGCGCAAGCTGCACACACTTCATCAGTCTCTCATTCACAATTTGACAAGCACTTGATAATATTCACACCCATCAGACTATTCTTAATTGAATCTATTCTTATTTGTTATTTATTTAGAATTGCCCACAAAAAAAACATAATTCGTAGCCTGTAAATGGAGGTTAAGTTTTTAATATACCAGGTGGTTGTAAAGCGGATTTATGTGCTTAATTTTAAGAGTTGGGCAATAAAAATAGCAGCACGAGAAAGCTGGGATCCTCTTTTAAGTAGTGGCCAGTCAAAACTCTGTTTTCACACACGATTGCGCAACGGCTGCTTATAAGATCACATGTTTCACTAGACTATGGGCTCTCCAACCCTGTTTCAGAGGTCCTTTCAAACTCTGAATGCCAGGGCTCTCATGAAGTGTTTGGTTTGATATTCAATGGCATTTGGGGCGGCAGGGTAGCCTAGTGGTTAGAGCGTTGGACTCGTAACCGGAAGGTTGCAAGTTCAAACCCCTGAGCTGACAAGGTACAAATCTGTCGTTCTGCCCCTGAACAGGCAGTTAACCCACTGTTCCTAGGCCGTCATTGAAAATAAGAATTTGTTCTTAACTGATTTGCCTAGTTAAATAAAGTTGTAAAAAAAAAAATTGCATTGATGTCAGAGTGATTCGATTTTTTTATTGAACCTTTATTGAACTAAGCAAGTCAGTTAAGAACAAATTCTTATTTACAATGACATCCTACCCCGGCCAAACCTGGACGACGCTGGGCCAAATGTGCGCCGCCCTATGGGACTCCCAATCACGGGCCGGATATTATACAGCCTGGATAATGGAGTGCTGAGTACCAGACCATTAGCGACTGGCCGTTAGCAAGTTTGGTAGGCTACTAATGACCATCAGCGGCATCAGTGCGCCTTGGAGAAGCCTGGTTATCGTGACTCAACGGTCACATGGAATTTAACTGTGGTCACGACTCGTGACTGGTGATAACACGGTCACTATAACAGCCCGAGTGAAGACCTTACTTGTCCGTAAGGGGTCGGTGTGGGCGCATGGCTTTTGTTCCAGCCAAGCAGTAAAACCAAGCCGTAACACACCTAATTCAGCTCATCGTCCCCAGCCCTGGTTGACCTCATTGAGACTCAGCCTTGCTGTTTCTTCTTCTCTCTCTGCCAGGCCAAGATCATGTGCTCGTCTACCTGTAAGTGTGTTGGCTGTAAGAACTTTGAGGAGAGCCCTGAGAGGAAGACTCTGATGCACCTGGCCGACGCAGCTGAGGTGAGAGTTCAACAGCAGACGGCAGCCAAGACCAAGCTGTCGTCGCAGATCTCGGACCTGTTCACAAGGACCACCCCGGCCATCACCAGCGGAGGGGGGAGGTAAAGACTCACTCTCTCCAGCCTCACCTTCTGAGATTCACCCTCTCGCTTCTCACTTGGGTTGCAAAGGAAGGGTATTTTACTGGAAAATTTCTAAGTTTACCAGTAAAATACCAGATTTGTCTCCTTTCAAGGTTTTTATGTAATCTATTGAAAAACATCTAGTGGCCCTTTTTGCTACTTCAGACTATCGTAGTCTGTAATAGTCTCTGACCCTATGTGTAATTTTATCAAATGTAAAATATATGAAATAAGATAATTACGTACAGATCCAGTTAGGACTTTGGACACATCTACTCATTCCATGTTTTTTTTAAAATGTATTTTTACTATTTTCTACATTGTATAATAATAGTGAAGACATCAAAACTATGAAATAACACACATGGAATCATGTAGTAACCAAAAAAGTGTTAAACAAATCAAAAAATATTTTATATTTGAGTTTCTTCAAAGTAGCCACCCTTTGCCTTGATGACCGCTTTGCACACTATTGGCATTCTCTCAACCAGCTTCATGAGGTAGTCACCTGGAATGCATTTAATTTAACAGGTGTGTCTTGTTAATTTGTGGAATTTATTTGCTCCTTAATGGATTTGAGCCAATCAGTTGTGTTGTGACAAGGTAGGGGTGGTATACAGAAGATAGCCCTATTTGGTAAAATACCAAGTCCATATTATGGCAAGAACAGCTCAAATAAGCAAAGAGAAACAACAGTCCATCATTGCTTTAAGACATGAAGCTCAGTCAATCCGGAAAATGTCAAGAACTTTGAACGCTTCTTCAAGCGCAGTCGCAAAAACCATCAAGTGCTATGATGAAACTGGCTCTCATGAGGACCGCCACAGGAAAGAAAGACACAGAGTTACCTCTGCTGATAAGTTCATTAAAGAGACCAGCATCAGACATTGCAGCCCAAATAAATGCTTCACGGAGTTCAAGTAACAGACACATCTCAACATCAACTGTTCAGAGGAGACTGCGTGAATCAGGCCTTCATGGTCGAATTGCTGCAAAGAAACCACTACTAAAGGACACCAATAATAACAAGAGACTTGCTTGGGCCAAGAAACACGAGCAATGGACATTAGACCGGTGGAAATCTGTCCTCTGGTCTGATGAGTCCAAATTTGAGATGTTTGCTTCCAACCACTGTGTCTTTGTGATATGCAGAGTAGGTGAACGGATGATCTCTGCATGTGTGGTTCCCACCGTGAAGCATGGAGGAGGTGGTGTGATGTGTGGGGGTGCTTTGCTGGTGACACGGTCTGTGATTTATTTAGAATTCAAGGCACACTTAACCAGCATGGCTACCACAGCGTTCAGCGATACGCCATCCCATCTGGTTGTGCTTAGTGGGACTACCATTTGTTTTTCAACAGGACCTAAAACACACCTAGGCACATCTAGGCTGTGTAAGGGCTATTTGACCAAGGAGAGTGATGGAGTGATGGAGTGCCGCATCAGATGACTTGACCTCCACAATCACCAAATGTTTAACACGTTTGTGGTCACTACATGATTCCATATGTGTTATTTCATTTATTCTACAATGTATAAAATAGTAAAAATAAAGAAAAACCCATGAAAGGAGTAGGTGTGTCCAAACCTTTGACTGGTGTGTGTGTGTGTGTGTGTGTGTGTGTGTGTGTGTGTGTGTGTGTGTAAATAATATTCCTGTATAAATTACCAAAGTTGTTGCTATAGATTGTCTCTTTCCGAAAAGACTATTCTGATAACTTTGGTAAATTACTGTTAGCTTTGCAACCCTACTTCTCACCCCCTCTCCTCCACCCATCCTCTCCAGGTGGATTCTCTGTAGCCTCAACCCCTCTCACTTCTTCAGCCTATCCTGCTTTGTACTCCCCCCTCTATGCTGTGTATCTTTTAGGTAGAACAGTGGCTGATCTCATCCTCTCTCCACCAGGATGCCCTTTACATTTGTGACGAAGGAGGTGGCAGAGGCCACGTGTGAGTGTCTGCTGGAGCAGGCTGAGCAGGCAGAGCTGATCCAGCAGCCCCAGGCCACCGCAGAGAGGATGATCCTGGAGGAGTTTGGACGCTGCCTCATGAGGATCATCGGCTCAGCGGGCAAGACTGACTGTCCCTCCATCAACTGCTAGGCCAGGTCCATGGGTTCGCTGTCTGTATGTCTCTCACCCAGCCCAGTGAAAACTAGTGCTGGGAGACTAGAAGGGAATAGTGGCCTCCTCTCTCCCCCAGCTTGAGAGTTAAACATTAGGACTGGTGAGTGGTAGTGGTCCTTGGTTTCTCTGCCTCCCGGGCTGGCTAGCTAGCCGCCCAGTCTCAGAGATGAGCAGTGGGTCTGGGAGATGAGGGGAGTCGGCCATGGGCGCCGTCTCTCTCGCCCACCCTCTGGGCAAAGCATTGGGAGAGGAGTGGACTGTCTGTCTGCTCCACTTACTGCTAGCCATGCCCATGTGCTTTCTCTCCCATCCCCATAGTGCTAGCATTGGATAGGGTGGAGAGTGGTGCACAGTCCCATCAATTGTTAGCTAGCTAGACCCAGCCAGCACCAGGAGGCATGGACAGTCCTGAGGCACTGCTCACCGTTTACCCACCCTCATAGATCTAGTGTTGGGAGGACATGCATTTCTCTGGAGCTGGTGCTTCTCCTTCACAGTTAGTGGGAATAGCCTTTGCATAGCCTTGGCTGAAGGAAGGGGCTGTCCCCATGCCCCCAGCCTCCCTGAAAAAAATAAGGATTGTTGGAGAGACTCGCCAGAGAAAGAGGTGCAAGGTGCAAGGGGGAACAGACAAATGTTTGTTTGTGTTTTGGGAAGGGGGGTGTTTTAGATCATAGGATTTTTATTTTTTAAATCTTTTTAAAATCACATTTATTTTCTCCATCTTATTATGGCTCTGCATATGTCCCTCTTTCACCCTCTCGCTCTGTTTGAATCATTTCTGAGGGTTCTGGATGCAGACGAGGAAAGAAGGGTCACATTCTGACTGCCTTCTACAGGTAGTAGCCCAGGTTCTAATCATGACGGCCATCTCTCTTCAGTAACTAGCGTATTACTGTAACCCAACAAGATATCACGTTACCCACTTTATTTTCTTCAACCTCTGTTTCAGCTTGTGCTCAGAGCTTTGCAAAGTATCTAGGAACAACTAACATATTCCCACCTTGACTTTTATCACAGATTAGGATTCCATTTGCCATTTTTAATTTTTAAACAACTAAATAGTATGTATTTTGGTATGGGGGGGTTGTTCAATTGGGGGGGTGTACTGTTTCTGACACATTCAGGTAGGGTAAGGTTTCACAATATCAAATCCAAGTTCTTTGTGCTACTTAAGTGCTCATGGCTTATGGTACTCTAAATTCATTGTCAGGGTATGAAAGTTGTCCACTTTATTAGGGATATATGAATATTGGATGCTTGGTGCCCCTATTTTTTTTTTTTACCACTTTGTGAATATCAGTTTGCCTCTTTCCAAATACATGGAGAACAGCACGCACGCACACACATACACGTTGGATAACCGTCAAGAACCAGCGGTAGATTGTTCGATTGGATAATTAATCTAGTCATAGTATCACTATATCCGAAGCACTGCAACTATTTTAGCATTGCAGAGTGCCTTTATGCTACAGTAAGCTGTTCCTTGGTAGCTTTGTGCTTTACTAAGTCATCACGGATTACCAGGCAACACATGATTTGGCCTCTTGTGTGTCGCACTGTAATGACACCCATCAAGTGTGTGTTCAACAGCATTTGGGTAGTGTTTTGAATAAAGAAAGTGATGTTTTTAAGACCCTTTTGGGTCCGTTATTTCCCTACTCACAAAGCCAATCCCTTTCTATATGTATTGAGTGTGTTTAAAACAAATACTGTTATTAGTTATTGTAGCCTTATTCCCCCCCCAGGATACCTTTGCCTTACGTTCTCCACTCTGCTCAGGGCATCGAAGGACTTTTACTATGTTGTCTGTCTATTGTTCTTTCCCGCAATGTTATTGAAGACACGCGTGTTAAAAAAAAAAATGTAAAAAGAGGAAGAGAAAATAATTTCCCAGCAGCCGTTTGACAGAGGGCCTTTGTGCGTGTCATGTTTTTCACCATAAGAGATTGAGTAAGACCGTGTTATACACCATCACGCATGCTTTTCAAAGTTGTAATCATCCCTATGCACTGAAAACGTTGTTTATTGCATGGGTGACCTTGCTAGATGCTGAAGTGTTGCAAAATTGCTGTGCAGCAGCATCAACAATTGGTCTGTGTTTGAATGACATGATGAATCCCAAATAGCTTTATTCATACTAGAAAATAAACATTTCTCTGCAGCCTGTTCAGCAGAGTGCAATGTCACAGAACGTTCAGATAGAAATGGATCGTGTGGAAACGATACAATGGTATTTTAGGTAGAGGATTGGAATTGTATGCTCTGTTTTACATCTATCTTTTACGTCTATCTGCAACATTTGTCTCACCTCATTGAATACACCCTTTGTATCCGATGTCATCTCACAAAGTGGGACATTTTCAAAGGGCTTCCAATAGAGGAGCACAACCAGAACCCCGTGATGGTGCTAAACTCACTACGTCAATCGGATGGTGAATGTTAGGGAATTATTTTTTTTAGATTGTCTTCTCACGAAGTGAGACATTTAACAGAATTAATCAATCAATAGCAATCAAGCTAAACTGCTAAATTGTGCTCTGTTGGAGAACAGAAAAGTTTTAACAAATCTAGGTATTTCAGGAGATACTTAACCTAACCCATGAAACTTGGTACTAATAAATGTACACCAAACAAAACAATGGACCTTCTCAAAATGTTTGCAATAACAGGCTTTTTTTTACTGCGGGAGTCTGTACTGAACTTAGTCTTTTTCGAGACTATATTGAACTGATCTGTGTAAATCTGCACCTCCATGTTTCAAAGACCATGTGCAATGGCTCTGTAGTACTCCTCTGTATTCCGGTTGGTTGATTGTATATGTTACGTGACCATTGCCTGTATTACTTTCTAGGTGAAATCAAGTTCTTTTTTAAAAACTTTTTTTTTCACCATTCTTGTAAACATCTTTCTGTTCAAGAATTATTTATCTCACGTTATCCTCATGATTATAACACAGAATTAAAGTACTTTATTTTCAGATTTTCAGATTTATATTCAGTAAAGAGTATGTAAGATGTTGACTGTAATGTAAGCGAAGTACGAAGCAAATTAAATTTATACATTTAAGTATGAATTTCTTTCTCAATTGGTAAACTAAATTGCATTAATATTTTACAAATGCATAAGCCTGTTGGATATTGTCAGATCTCTGAAATATGCCTATTTCTGATTTCAGATCAGTTTTTTTTTTACAGTGAAATTATGTTGATTTAAATCTATACATTAACACGTTTGTAATTGTAACGCTATAACAGATGTCCATATTTGAAATATGTATTTATTTTAGAAGTTGCCAGCAGACATCTTACTGAAGTCCTGCCTTTCTCTGGTTTTTCCCACATTGCTTTGCGGTGTACATAAAAGGCGTGTGCAAATTACCACGAGGTCTGTTCATTTCATTTGATTAATAGTACAGCGAAAATCTAGCAAATCGTGTGACATCTATGCAATTTTTTTTTATCTTGAATGTTTTGATAAAGAAATGACTTAGTCATTTGTTGGCGAGATGATGACTGGGTATTTGATGCAGACCTGGCAGTGACTGGGTATTTGATGCAGATCTGGCAGTAAGTTGTCTTCAGTCCTCTAATAGCATAGCTAGCTACTGCTAACACATGCTGATAGTTAGTAGCTTGTTATCTTTAGCCAGTCTTGACTATCAATATCAGAGATTCTTATTCCTTGTCCGATGATTTTAAATATTTGCTGTTCACATCATGAACCTCTGATTACATTTTTAAAAAAACAACTATGAGGACTCGTAACTAGCTTAAAATTATTTTAAGTCTAGTCTGCACGTGGTCTGACCTATGCCTGACTCGAATGTTGTAACAATGTATCAATTTGTTACCTTTTCTAGTGTCTTCCGATGCAATGTTGCAGGATGGATGACAAACTGATACAGGACACATGGTAAGATATCAAATAGGCAAGTCTTGTCAAACAACCTATAATTCTGAACAGTGATTTGAAATTGCTTGAAGAATTCATGGAGTCCAACAGACCATTTCCTTGTCCTATGATTCAAATCTGTATCTGCTGTTCACATCATGAACCAAAGTGATTATTATTATTACATTAATATGAGGACGTGCATTGGCCTATAATTTGTATTATTTTGACTAGCTTTGATTGTGCTGTATTTTAAGCTTATATTTTGGTGCTGATCCAACAGAATACTGGGGGTGGTGGAAAGGATGTGACTTGGACCAGGAGGTCAGTTCAGTACTTTTCCCTGATACAACATGGAGGCCTGCATAGGTCATAGCAACCGTGGAGAGGCTCTTGATTTCTTCAGTGCTGTGCAACAACTCACTCTGTGGGTATTGGCTGACAGCTGTGGTATAGCAGAAGGTATACCAATATTTTTACTGCTCTAATTACGCTGGTAACCAGTTTATAATAGCAATAAGGCACCTCGTGGTACGGCTACGGGCTGTGTCCAGGCATGTGGTATATTGGCCATATACCACACCCCCTCCTGCCTTATTGCATAAGTATGATGCAGGTAATCCTATAGGGTTGATTTTTATCTGGATATGCCTGCAGGCTGTTTTAATTATTACTACCAATCTGACCTAGTCTTCCAAACCTGGGAGATTTTATTATTGAACTTGAATGAGAGTAGTGTCTGATGTTTCAGTTATATGGCCAGGTTGTAATTGTTATTTAGTATGCAGGCATGTTTTAAAATGTCTGTCAAAGGACATCCCTATTCACACTAACCATGAGTTTGTTTTTTTCTCCAGGCTTCAGCAAGAAGAGTGCCCCGGAAGGTCTCGTGTTTTTCATGGTGAAATTGACTCCAAAGATGGCACCTTGTGAAATTGCAGCACAAATTGATATAAGCATTTACAATCCCTTGTCCAATTCCAATAAATGTTTTGGGGAAAAACCCTACAAAGTAATTTGAATGACCATTTCAGAAATGTGTGTAATGTCTCACGTAGCCCTGTCTTGGAAATATAACTTTGGAATGACATTTGAAGGTGAAGGTTACACAAACTCGATTGAAATGCATGTAGGGAAATTGATTAACCTGGTTGTTTTACTAGAATAGCTAAACCATGGTAGCATCAAGTTGTGCTCAGTACCTAAGCTTGCATGCCCAATACTGTGCAATGAGAGGAAATTAAGATTCCCTTACAACGTTACTGGGGGATTTACTCACTTTATTCAGCAGTTGGACATTTTGCCTGATGCAACAAGATGGAATGGGTTTTCAAGTGTCAATGTATATCCTATAATGATGACACTTGCGGCAGAGGGTGCACTCCCTAATGAAGTATGCAACCTATTTGTGTTCGCTACAAATGACATGTACAGTAGGGCTGCAATGAATTGAGTACATGTATGTACATACGGCCTACGTTCAGCACAATGTTCAAAGCCGACGTTCACCGGAAGTGCCTGGAGGAGGAGGAGATTACTGTGCCACGTTGATGGAGCCGAAGACCAGTGCGGACGTGGAATTTCATTGAATGTGCATTCTGCAGCGGAGAGCTGTCGGTTTGTTAAGTCTTGCACAATAAGAAAAAGGACCTTGCACGAGTGATCAACGTTTTTTTTTACGCATATCGACTGTGTATGTGTTATAAGAGCGAACAGACCTGAGAAGGTAAGTACTTTTTGGGATTAGCTAGATGTGTGACCCTGTTGGACAGTATTTCGTTTAGGTCTTCTGGCCATGTTGCTAGTTTCTAGCTCACAGATTGCGCTATAACTGTACTGGTTAGCTAGCTACTGAGTTCATTTTGTTAGGACAGAAACCATTTATTTGCAGCTGTCGGTTTTCTCTTACGAATCAAGTGCTACTATCAGAGCCATAGTCTCACTGAAAGGTACCTACGCATTTTTAGCATTAGCTGCGTGGCTTCTTATTTTAGCTACCGTACCAGCGAAAAATCGAGGTTAATTTGCTACACAAACAACTTGTCTGTGTCATCTAATTTGAATGGAAAGTTCCTTTTGTGTGACTTGGCTATCTATTCAGTTAAAATGGAACGGTAACTACACGAAATCCATTCAAAATGTCTGTTTCATTTGAATGCACCTTTGCCCTACCTACCCTATTTACAGCCATAAGTCTATACCCAGTTCGGATACACCATATCCAGTCCCCTTATTCTGTATTTGTGCACGTTGATTATCAGGCGCTAGCCTACACATCTTTTTTTTTTGTGGCTGTAGATGAAGAGGGTTAACCATTTTCAGGACCATTTCATTATCTATTGTGATCCGTTATTTCTGTGCGCTAGAAGCTTGATTAATTCTTGTTTGGGTTGTTTTCTCCCCATCAGAATGAAGCTCAAAGAGATCAACCGCACGGCCATCCAGAGCTGGAGCCCAGCACAGCACCATCCTGTGTACCTGGCAGCAGGTATGTTTTGTACACTTTACTGAGAATCTCGGACATATTTGACGACCGGAAGTAGGTATTTTCTGCATATGCGTTCTTTTGAAGGCCAACCCGGCCTTTCGTGTGCGTGGCCAAAGAGCTCTATTTTCATGTCATCTGACCATAGCACTGCCTGGAGTTTGCTCAAAGGCATTGGCACTTGGATTGAAATCGGTGCTATAGTCATAAAAAATAAAGGTATTTGGCCACGCACACCAGTGGTGTTTGACTTTTGAAAGAGCAATGCAGAAAATACCTAATCCCAACTGTAAAATATGGTGATGGATCTTTGATGTTATGGGGCTATTTTGCTTCCACTGGTCCTGGTGCCCCTGTTAAGGTCAATGGCATCATGGACTTGACCAAGTACCAAACACCTTGCGTGCTTCTGCCAGAAGGCTGGAATGTGGCCTCACGTGAATCTTCCAGCAAGACCATACCCTAAGCACACAACTAAATCAACATTTTTCAATGGCCATCTCAGTCTCCAGGCTTAAACTCGACTGAAAACCTGTGGTTTGAATTGAAGAGGCCAGTCCATAAGCACAGACAAAGGATATCAAAGATCTGGAAAGATTCCGTATTGAGGAATGGTCTAAGATCCCTCCCACTGTGTTCTCCAATCTCATTAAACATTTTATAAAAAAGGCTCAGTGTTGTTATCCTTGTAAGGGGAGGGTGCGGGAATATTGAAAACGGGATCCAATCATTTTTAACCCCCCACCCCCCATTATTATGTTACACAATCTATTTCTCTGAGCAATTTTTTGGTATTAAATATAATTTCCCAGTATGTCTTTGCATACAATATAGCTCAGTATTTGTGTTATTTTATACATTCTTTTTTACTTATCATCAAGGGATCCCATAATTCAAGACCGCCAACTGTACATGTTGCACTGACAGACATTTGTTGTCTGAACAGCTGTCCTGTTAGTGCGTCTACCTGGTCAGGTATTGCTGACCGCTCACCCGTCTGTCTCTGTGTCCAGGTACGTCAGCCCAGCAGCTGGATGCCTCCTTCAGTACCTCCGCCTCTCTGGAGATCTTTGAGCTGGACCTGGCCGAGCCTTCTCTGGACATGAAGCTCCGTGGAGCATACTCCTCCTCTCACAGGTAGTGAAACCTTAGCACTAGCTGTAACCCAAACCCAGTTTTTATTTTTTTATTTAACTAGGCAAGTCAGTTAAGGACAAATTCTTATTTACAATGACGGCCTAACCCGGACGACGCTGGGCCAATTGTGCGCCACCCCATGGGACTCCCAATCACGGCTGGTTGTGATACAGCCTGAAATCGAACCAGGGTCTGTAGTGACACCTCTAGCACTTAGATTTTTATTTGACCTTTTATTTAACTAGGCAAGTCAGTTAAGAACAAATTCTTATTTAAAAAAAATTATTTATTTTTTAATCTTGTCAGCTCGGGGATTCGTTCTTGCAACCTTTCGGTTACAAGTCCAACGCTCTAACCACTAGGCTACCTGCCGCCCCAAAAGATGCAGTGCCTTAGACCGCAGCGACACTCGAGAGCCCCCATTCTTTCAACAGGATTCTTAGTAAATTATATTTCTTCAGGTATCTCAGGTAGTATAGTAAACCCGGGTAGGGAATAGTAGTTGTGAAAACTGTAGTGGTTAAAGCTCAGGTTACTGGAACAAACAACAAGTATATTCAATCAACAACGATTGGTGAATGCTTCCGACAAGGGTACAACAAGCATCAGAGCAAGTCAACTCTTGGGTAGGTTTAGAAAACATACGCCAAATCTCAGACTGCTCTTATCACACTCAATCAGATACCACAAGTTGGCGTGGGGTCCCCACGGCATGGATGCACAGGGTCTCCCATCTGGAGTGCTCATCGCAGGGGGAGAGAACGGCGACGTCATCCTTTACGACCCGGCCAAGATCATTGCTGGACACGGTGACGTTGTCATCGCTCAGAGTAACAAACACAGCGGGCCAGTTAGAGCCCTTGATGTCAACTCCTTCCAGGTAGGTACACCGAACTAACTGTAACTATGCTCTCACTAACCGCTTTGGCATGATACTTTTCTGTGCATAATATGCACGTTGAGATATTGCTCAACTCACTTGAGAACGTCTTGCTTTTGTTTTATTGGAATACTAACGTTTTGGTCTACTGACCTTTTGTTGACTGTTCCGCCAACTCTGTCAAGTGTATCTCGTTGTGTTCGTTACTGTACTTTACATTGTCCCCCCCCCCCATGTTAGCTAGTGATGATAAAGCATTACTTCCATCTCCCCTTCCCCAGGACAACCTGGTGGCTTCAGGAGGTAATGAATCAGAGATCTACATCTGGGACCTAAACAACTTTGGCTCCCCGATGACACCAGGCCCTAAAACTCAGGTAAGACCCAATGGCACCAGAACGTGTCTCTGCGTGGTTAATTAAGGAAACCGTAAGTAGTCACATTTTACCTTTTTTTTTTTTTGGAGTGCTTTCCTTAAAAATGTTCATATGTTATCTTGTCTACGAGGATCCGGCACCCAGGTAATTTGATAGTGGAGGAACATTTGAGTGAGCAGGCCTTTTTGTTTATTTCAGCCACTAGAGGACATCAGCTGTGTGGCGTGGAACAGGCAGGTCCAACACATCCTGGCCTCAGCCAGCCCCAGCGGCCGCGCCTCCATCTGGGACCTCCGCAAGAACGACCTAATCATCAAAGTCAGCGACCACAGCAACAGGGTACGTACCGGAAAGCACGTCTGCTGCTTAGGGATCAGTCTGCCACTTTGTACCCAGCAACAAGGTACCCAGAAACACACGTTTGTCCGTGTCTGTCTGTCTGTCTGTGCTGTTAAAGCCTCAGTCTGTAATTTGTGACCATAACAGATGATATGCATGTCTGTCTGCTGTTAAAGGCTCAGTCTGCCACTTTCATCTCCAGTTTAAAAGTCCTCTCCCTGGCCTGCAGCTTTCTGTAAACTTTGGGGGTGGGAAGTATTCCTAGCGCCTTCAGTTAAAAGCTTGCCACTTATTTTGGGACAGACACAGGATTGGCAACCGAATAGGTCTGAGGCTTCTGACATTAGTACAAACCAGGGGTTGGAACCAAGATTATTTTCCAGAAGTGTTTGTTTTTTTCTCTCGTTTCGTTCCACTGTTTCTGACCGGCAAATTAAAGTTATGATAAACTGGTTCCGATTTACATTGTTGTTCCTTTTTAAAACCTCTGAAATATATACATTTATTTTTCCATATACCTCAATATTTAAATTACGTCACCAATCAGTGTGGATAGAGAAGCTTGCTGTGGAGCGGGTAAGCCATTTTTAATCTCTATAGGAAAGTCGTTAAGAGCAAATTGTATTTTGCCATAACCGCATGGTTTAATAATAATGAAAGACACACACACACACTGTGCTGCCAGTCAACGTGTAGGGCGTGAGATGCAAAATACATTTTGAGGAGAAAGGATGGAGGAAGCTTGCCTTGAAGCGCTGGGCATCTTATTGAATCAGGCCCACAGAGCTACACCTACGGAGGAGCGGCTTCTATGGAGGAACTTTGAATATCTTTCAACCTCGGCGTTGGTTTAACGTTGGACTAGAGCAAACGTTAGTTAACTAGCTTGTGTGTGCAGAGCAGCACTGGAATTTAAAAACACGCCTTGCCTTTTTTGTAGTTAATAAATGCCGTGTGTAACGTGATAACTGTAGTATCCTTAACTAGCGTTGAAAAAGTAAATCCATTCTTTAATTAAACACCTCTCCCTAATTTCTGAATTACGCTTGCAATGTCGTCAGTAGGCTACAGTAACTTATGCTTCAGAGGGCAGGTGGCCTACACGCGCAGACACTGGCAAAGATTTTCAGCTGGCGGGCACTGGAATACATTTGAGTGACAGTGAGGGCTTTGCATAGGCACTTTGTTGTGATTTTTGTGAAACTGAAAAAAAAATGCCCAGAACGTAGCTTTTAAATTAACGGTTCTGTTCCGGAAAAGTATAGATCACTTTCGGTTCGGGTTCTGTTCCTCAAATCATAAAATTGTTTTTGGTTCTGTTCCCTGAACTGATTCCAACCCTTGGTACAAACATAGTATTAACACCATGTGACAGATGGGCAGAAAGAGAACCACACATTCATTATAATAAGTAAATTAATAACTTGTGTGTGTTCAGATGCACTGCTCTGGGCTAGAATGGAACCCCGAGGTAGCTACTCAGCTGGTGCTGGCCTCGGAGGATGACAGGATGCCAGTGATCCAGATCTGGGACCTGCGTTTTGCCACCTCCCCTCTCAAAGTCCTGGAGAACCACACACGGTAAATTATGACTTCAAATGAATCTGGTATCCAGTCTTGGAGAAAGTCATGTCAAAACCACTGACTGTCACGGTCCAAACTTTTGTATTGGATGGAATCATGTTCAGCCGTTGAGGCTGAACTCTGAGAAAATCACGGAGGAATGTGGCTGCGGTATGAATCTGTTCTTGGTTACTAGAGGTCTCTGGGAGATGGGGATGACTGCTATTTAAGGAGTGATCAGAACACGCTAATCTGGTGTGACAAAGAAGGGCACACCCAAGACATGTCAGAACTAATTGCAAGTGTTCATTAGATCGAATGTGATCGGATTACATTATGCTAATTAAATCTGCGGGGGGTTGTGTGTTCGTCAGAGGTGTCCTGGCCATCGCCTGGAGCCTGGCGGACCCTGAGCTGCTACTGAGCTGCGGGAAAGACAACCGAATCCTCTGCTGGAACCCCAACACCGCCGAGGTGAGTGTGTGTGTGGTCTCGCTATTCTTAGCATGGTCCCTAACTACAAACTACAGCACACTGCTAATAATTATCATTACGGAGACATGTAACCAGAAAGGCATTCCTGTCTGCTGTTTCATCTCCAGGTGCTGTATGAGCTGCCTACCAGTACCCAGTGGTGCTTTGACATCCAGTGGTGTCCCAGGAACCCGGCGGTGCTGTCGGCCGCAGCCTTCGACGGACACATCAGCATCTACTCCATCATGGGGGGCAGCAGCCAGGCTTTCAGCCAGACACAGGCAGACACGGTGGGTAAACAGTTTCACATATGAACACTGTTGAGGTTGGAAACTGGCCTCTATGTTGGTCATTTCGGGTTACATACGCAGTTCCAACGAATTCTGAGATTTGGAGTGGAAACTCGCTTCAATTTTAGCCCATCATTGGAGACACTTGATGTGAATGAATACATAACCTGTTTAAAAAAAAAGATGAGAAAAAATGTATATTTTACTTTCTGTGGCATGTCTATGTTCTAGATCAGCACGTCATTTGGCAATATGGATCCATTTGGGATGGGTCAGACCCTGCCCCCCCTGCAGCTTTCCCAGGCCCCGCCTGCCTCCACCACCATCACCCCCCTCAAAAAGCCCCCCAAGTGGATCCGCAGGCCCGTGGGGGCCTCCTTCGCTGTGAGTCACTGCCTTCAATTCTTTGCTATCTTTGTCAAGTTGTATTCATGGATGTATGATGATACTGCCGAGTGACACATGTACATCTCTCCTCCTGGCAACTCTTTGCTGCTGGTTCTTGTCTCTCTCACTAAAGACATTCTATCAATATGTTGAAATGGTGCTAATAAGTTCACTTCCTGCCCCCCCAAAAAAAAAAAAATCCAGTTTGGTGGTAAGCTGGTGTCGTTGGAGAACATCAAGCCCAATCCCCAACAGCCTCAGCAGCCCACGGCTCATGTGGTTCACATTAGTCAGGTGATTACGGAGACGACCTTCCTGGAGCGCTCTGCCCAGCTGCAGGCTACACTGGCTGCTGGCAGCTTCGTTGACTTCTGCCAGGAGAAGATGGACTCGGCCCAGAACGAGTTTGAGAAGACCGTCTGGTCCTTCCTGAAGGTAAGGATGGGGACTTGTGTCGTTAAAACGGAAGTTGTTTTTGTTGCTTGTCTTTTACTAGGCAGGGTAGCCTAGTGGTTAGAGCGTTGGACTAGTAACCGGAAGGTTGCAAGTTCAAAACCCCCGAGCTGACAAGGTACAAATCTGTCGTTCTGCCCCTGAACAGGCAGTTAACTCACTGTTCCTAGGCCGTCATAGATGGCCGCCTCGCTTCGCGTTCCTAGGAAACTATGCAGTGTTTTGTTTTTTTACGTGTTATTTCTTACATTAGTACCCCAGGTCATCTTAGGTTTCATTACATACAGTCGAGAAGAACTACTGAATATAAGATCAGCGTCAACTCACCATCAGTACAACCAAGAATATGTTTTTCGCGACGCGGATCCTGTGTTCTGCCTTTCAACCGGGACAACAGAATGGATCCTATGCGGCGACCCAAAAAAAACAACTCCGAAAAAGAGGGAAACGAGGCGGTCTTCTGGTCAGACTCCGGAGACGGGCACATCGTGCACCACTCCCTAGCATTGCTTCTCGCCAATGTCCAGTCTCTTGACAACAAGGTTGATGAAATCCGAGCAAGGGTAGCATTCCAGAGGGACATCAGAGACTGTAACGTTCTTTGCTTCACGGAAACATGGCTCACTGGAGAGACGCTATCCGAGGCGGTGCAGCCAGCGGGTTTCTCCACACATGGCGCCGACAGAAACAAACATCTTTCTGGTAAGAAGAGGGGCGGGGGCGTATGCCTTATGGCTAACGAGACATGGTGTGATGAAAGAAACATACAGGAACTCAAATCCTTCTGTTCACCTGATTTAGAATTCCTCACAATCAAATGTAGACCGCATTATCTACCAAGAGAATTCTCTTCGATTATAATCACAGCCGTATATATCCCCCAAGCAGACACATCGATGGCTCTGAACAAACTTTATTTGACTCTTTGCAAACTGGAATCCATTTATCCGGAGGCTGCATTCATTGTAGCTGGGGATTTTAACAAGGCTAATCTGAAAACAAGACTCCCTAAATTTTATCAGCATATCGATTGCGCAACCAGGGGTGGAAAAACCTTGGATCATTGTTACTCTAACTTCCGCGACGCATATAAGGCCCTGCCCCGCCCTCCTTTCGGAAAAGCTGACCACGACTCCATTTTGTTGATCCCTGCCTACAGACAGAAACTAAAACAAGAGGCTCCCGCGCTGAGGTCTGTCCAACGCTGGTCCGACCAAGCTGACTCCACACTCCAAGACTGCTTCCATCACGTGGACTGGGATATGTTTCGTATTGCGTCAGATAACAATATTGACGAATACGCTGATTCGGTGTGCGAGTTCATTAGAACGTGCGTTGAAGATGTCGTTCCCATAGCAACGATTAAAACATTCCCTAACCAGAAACCGTGGATTGATGACAGCATTCGCGTGAAACTGAAAGCGCGAACCACTGCTTTTAATCAGGGCAAGGTGACTGGTAACATGACCGAACACAAACAGTGCAGCTATTCCCTCCGCAAGGCTATCAAACAAGCTAAGCGTCAGTACAGAGACAAAGTAGAATCTCAATTCAACGGCTCAGACACGAGGCATGTGGCAAGAAATCCAGCCCAGTCACGGACCAGGATGTCTTGCTCCCAGGCAGACTAAATAACTTTTTTGCCCGCTTTGAGGACAATACAGTGCCACTGACACGGCCTGCAACGAAAACATGCGGTCTCTCCTTCACTGCAGCCGAGGTGAGTAAGACATTTAAACGTGTTAACCCTCGCAAGGCTGCAGGCCCAGACGGCATCCCCAGCCACGCCCTCAGAGCATGCGCAGACCAGCTGGCCGGTGTGTTTACGGACATATTCAATCAATCCCTATACCAGTCTGCTGTTCCCACATGCTTCAAGAGGGCCACCATTGTTCCTGTTCCCAAGAAAGCTAAGGTAACTGAGCTAAACGACTACCGCCCCGTAGCACTCACTTCCGTCATCATGAAGTGCTTTGAGAGACTAGTCAAGGACCGTATCACCTCCACCCTACCTGACACCCTAGACCCACACCAATTTGTTTACCGCCCAAATAGGTCCACAGACGATGCAATCTCAACCACACTGCACACTGCCCTAACCCATCTGGACAAGAGGAATACCTATGTGAGAATGCTGTTCATCGACTACAGCTCGGCATTCAACACCATAGTACCCTCCAAGCTCGAGACCCTGGGTCTCGACCCCGCCCTGTGCAACTGGGTACTGGACTTCCTGATGGGCCGCCCCCAGGTGGCGAGGGTAGGCAACAACATCATCACCCCGCTGATCCTCAACACTGGGGCCCCACAAGGGTGCGTTCTGAGCCCTCTCCTGTACTCCCTGTTCACCCACGACTGCGTGGCCACGCACGCCTCCAACTCAATCATCAAGTTTGCGGACGACACAACAGTGGTAGGCTTGATTACCAACAACGACGAGACGGCCTACAGGGAGGAGGTGAGGGCCCTCGGAGTGTGGTGTCAGGAAAATAACCTCACACTCAACGTCAACAAAACTAAGGAGATGATTGTGGACTTCAGGAAACAGCAGAGGGAACACCCCCCTATCCACATCGATGGAACAGTAGTGGAGAGGGTAGCAAGTTTTAAGTTCCTCGGCATACACATCACAGACAAACTGAATTGGTCCACTCACAGACAGCATCGTGAAGAAGGCACAGCAGCGCCTCTTCGACCTCAGGAGGCTGAAGAAATTCGGCTTGTCACCGAAAGCACTCACAAACTTCTACAGATGCACAATCGAGAGCATCCTGGCGGGCTGTATCACCGCCTGGTACGGCAACTGCTCCGCCCACAACCGTAAGGCTCTCCAGAGGGTAGTGAGGTCTGCACAACGAATCACCGGGGGCAAACTACCTGCCCTCCAGGACACCTACACCACCCGATGTTACAGGAAGGCAATAAAGATCATCAAGGACATCAACCACCCGAGCCCACTGCCTGTTCACCCCGCTATCATCCAGAAGGCGAGGTCAGTACAGGTGCATCAAAGCTGGGACCGAGAGACTGAAAAACAGCTTCTATCTCAAGGCCATCAGACTGTTAAACAGCCACCACTAACATTGAGTGGCTGCTGCCAACACACTGACACTGACACTGACACTGACTCAACTCCAGCCACTTTAATAATGGGAATTGATGGGAAATGATGTAAATATATCACTAGCCACTTTAAGCAATGCTACCTTATATAATGTTACTTACCCTACATTATTCATCTCATATGCATACGTACATACTGTACTCTATATCATCGACTGCATCCTTATGTAATACATGTATCACTAGCCACTTTAACTATGCCACTTTGTTTACATACTCATCTCATATGTATATACTGTACTCGGTACCATCTACTGTATCTTGCCTATGCTGCTCTGTACCATCACTCATTCATATATCCTTATGTACATATTCTTTATCCCCTTACACTGTGTATAAGACAGTAGTTTTGGAATTGTTAGTTAGATTACTTGTTGGTTATTACTGCATTGTCGGAACTAGAAGCACAAGCATTTCGCTACACTCGCATTAACATCTGCTAACCATGTGTATGTGACAAATAAAATTTGATTTGATTTCATTGAAAATAAGAATTTGTTCTTAACTGGCAAGTGCCTGGTTAAATAAAGGTAAAATAAATAATAAACTACCAAAGTGAAATGTTTTTTTCAGGTTAACTTTGAGAATGATGCTCGTGGAAAATACCTGGAGCTTTTGGGATACAAGAAGGAGGAGCTAGCAGCAAAGGTGAGGTTTTGAAATGAACTGTCACTGAATGTCCTCAGGCCATGTCAGTCTGTTGTCTGTCTGGTCCTAATGCGGTCTGTCAGCCTGGTTTAATTCCGCTGGGGTTGTTCCTTTGTTCACAGATTGCAGCAGCATTAGAGGGAGAACCTATTCAGCCTGAGGAGGTAAGGACTTTGTGTGTGTGGAAGAAACATGTATAATTCCTTAGTTGTGACAATTCGATGAACAACATGGAATACGGTTCAGTATGCGGTAAAGTTGATGGTAATGCAGAGCATACATCTGCTCATTCACTCTCTGTAGCTTTGGTCTCATTGCTCAAACAGGGAAGTGGTAGGTCATTGGGAAAGTGTCCAACTTCACTAACTCTAGGTTTCACAATACAGTTTCTGTGAAGTAAGAAAAGGATATGTTTCTTATTCATGCGCTGAACATCGTTGAATTGCTTTCCTGACTTTTGCCATAGATCATCATTGAATATGATTTGGAGAACTTCACCTCACATATTTCAATTCTACCTTTTTATTTATATATATATATATATATTATCTGCAAGACAATGCTATTTTCTCATCTGATTCTTAATGCTATTTACTGCTAAAATTAAAGGATATTTTGTAACATTGCTTAACGGTACTAATATCTCAATGGACACAATGATGTTTTATGAATATTGTTGGGTTTCCAACATGTCAGTGATTCTGTTAATAATTTATCTACAACTCTCAATTGAATGGCTCTGCTGAACTCTGTGAATCTGGCTCTCCTCTCCTACTCCTTTCCCCTCCTGCTGTATGAATGTATGCAGCCCGCCACTGCTCCTGCCCCCACCTCTGTGCCTGAACCTGAGGCTGATCCTGGACCAGAACCAGAGGTAGTGCCCTTTCCCGCTCCCCAGCTCAACACTGAGCCTGAGGTCCTTCCTCCCGTGCCTGAGGCTGCTACTGTTGAGCCCACCCCCGAACCGCCGCTTGAGCCCACCCTCCAGCCCGAACCTGGACCCCAGCCAGAGCTTGCCCCCCCGCCCAGCGGTGACCTTTCAGCTTCTGATCCTATGCCTGTCCTCCAATCGGAGCCTGTTCTTACTCTTGACCTCAGCGCAGAACCCCAGCTTCTTCCCCCTGTTGCTCCCGTTGCTCTCCTGCCAGAGTCTGACCCTACTCTGGCCCCCCAGCTCTGGCCCCCCAGCTGACCTGCAGCAAGCACCCATGTTTGATCCCACTGCCCCCTTTACCCTCCAGCCTCCAACAGAGTTCAACCAAGTGAACTCACTGCCTGAATCTGAATTTGACCAGGTAGCTTTGCAGCATGTCTTAGAATTTGACCCGGTGCCCTTGCAGCCTGTATTTCAGTTCAACCAAGTCGACTTACAGCCTGTTTCTGCGTTCAACCAGGTGGACTTACAGGCTGTACCCGGCTTCGACCCGACATCAACAATGCCCAGTCTGCAGTCGGCAGTCCAGCTGGACCTGGCTCCTCCTGTCTCCACCTTGCAGCCTCTAGCAGACCCTGGACTCCCGCCTGAAGACGCATTTGACCTCATCGCTGCTGCAAACCTCCAGCCAGCAGCAGAAGTGGAACTCACACCTGCTCCAGAACCAGAAGCGGACGATCCATTTGACCTCATCGCTGCTACAAACCTCCAGCCAGCAGCAGAAGTGGAACTCACACCTGCTCCAGAAGCGGACGATCCATTTGACCTCATCGCTGCTACAAACCTCCAGCCAGCAGTAGAAGTGGAACTCACACCTGCTCCGGAACCAGAAACGGAAGATCCATTTGACCTCATCGCTGCTACAAACCTCCAGCCAGCAGCAGAAGTGGAAGTGACAGGACGTCTGGAACCATTGGCAGCAGAAGTAGACCTGACAGAAGCCCTTGGAGCTGAGCCCATCGCCCAGGAAGAGATGCCAGTAAATGAAGAGATTCCTCTGGAGGAGGTACCTTCTTCTCATCCCGTCAGTCCATCCCAGAGAGAGAGTGGCGCATCGTACTGTTATTGCTTTGTCGTTATCGTTGTTCATCGCTAAAACTGTAAACCTATTACATTGGTGCTGCTATGTCATTATATTGCTCCGGTTATGTTGTGACATTGCTTTCACATAGTGTCTCATCTCTAACTATAAGTAACTCGCCCAATTTCTTTTACCCCCCCTATTTTCCTTCAACTTCAACTTTCTCTCTGGGGTAGACTCACACCTGTTCATTTAGTTTCCCTTTGCTGTTTTATGGTTATATGTAAAGCTCTGAGTAGATGGTATGGCGGTACGGATTAACACTTGTTTTGCGTCGTTATGCTTCCGAGTAAGTCTCCCGTTGACATCAACAGATTTACGCAGTAGTTGGAATTGTACTGACACTCCAGGGACGGTACTGCTCTCGGTCAAATAACATTTGATCAACTCCCCCTCTGGTCTGTCAGGAGGCGGCTCCACCAGCAGAGGCAGAGGCCAGCCTACCAGGGGAGGCTCCAGTCCCAGAAGGCATTAAACTCCGCGTCAGTCAAGGTAACGATCCGTCAATATCAATCTGAATCTCTTATTTGTAGGTTTTAGGTTGACGGCGTGCTGCTGTTTTTTGTCGAAGTTTTAAAAAGCAAACCGTTGTTGGTTTGTCCCGTCAGGCGTGGATGGCCTGATCACCCAGGCCCTACTGACGGGGGACTTCCAGGGCGCAGTGGAACTCTGTCTCCATGACAACCGCATGGCTGACAGCATCATCCTGGCCATCGCCGGAGGGGCGGAGCTTCTGGAGAAAACACAGAGGAAGTACTTCACCAAGACTCACAGCAAGATCACCAAGGTAACCCAGCACTGGTCACTGCAAGATCACCAAGGTGACGAGCACCGTGACCATGATGTCAGTCAGTGTCATGGTCATGTGATCAGGTAGTTGATCCGTGGTATTTGCTACTGTTCTGCTACTGATTTACTTTCAGTGTCTCCTGCAGCTGATTGGTGGGGATGAGGAACTGGCAGAGGGACGTGAACAATATTGATTATGGCCGTTATTGGGTCTCGCAGCTGATCAGAGGGAGGTCTACGGTATTGACGATTTAGATTATTTTTTTTGATTAACAGCTGATCAGTGCGGTGGTGATGAGGGACTGGCGTGACGTGCTGCAGACCTGTGAGCTGCAGAACTGGAAGGAAGCTCTGGCTGCAGTCATGACCTACGCTCAGCCCGAGGAGTTCTCCTCTCTGTGTGGTAGGAACGGACACACTTTCTCTCTCTCCCTCTTTCACACACACTCCCTTAAAGCCAATTTATGCTTGCTCCTGCATCGCCGTGCGCCTCCCAGATTTTGTACATTTGAAACAATGCGAAGAGCTCCGTATAGCTTCGCGCTGTACATGATTGGTTGGGGGCGGGAGGTCCTGTATAAACACAAGCTCACTTCCTTCACAATTGCTCTCCTCAGCGACGCGCAAGAAGTATGAGTGCCCTGACTTCTGCAGATGCCGTATCACAGTAAATGCTGCATGATCAATGCAGACGACGGATTGACCATGCGGGGCCTTTTACGGTCTTTCTTAGCCTTTCACACTCTCCCTCACTGGCCTTCCCTTTCAAAGTTTCTTTCCATTTCTGTCGCGTTTGCTGCCGTGTGAACCAGTTGTGAATTTTGAACCCAACTGTGCTGCTGTCTCTGTAGACCTGCTGGGCTGCAGACTGGAGGCTGTGGAGGACTGCACGCTGCAGGCTCAGGCTTGTCTGTGTTACATCTGCGCTGGCAACGTGGAGAAACTGGTGACCTGCTGGACCAGAGCACAGGACAGACACTGCCCTCTCTCTCTGCAGGTACGCGGGTGTGTGTGTGGAGTGTGTACGTCTGGTTTGTGTGTGTGTGTGTGTGTGTGGATCCAACTCTATGTAATGTTTGTATTGCGGCAGGATCTGGTCGAGAAGGTGGTGGTGCTCCGCAAGGCGGTAGAGCAGAACCAGGAGTCTGATCCCTCTGCTGTGGGGCTTCTACTGGGGGAGAAGATGAGTCAGTATGCCAGCCTGCTGGCCTCCCAGGGCAGCCTCACCAACGCCATTGCATACCTGCCCCAGAACACAGAGCAGGTGAATGATACATTTGTCCCACAATCTGCCTCGGGTTACTCGTTCAGAACCGGAACGTAATGTCCATTCTACTGCTTCTAATTCGGCAGTATTTTTTTCCCCCTCCAGGTTGCGGTGCAGCAGCTGCGTGACCGTCTCAGCAGAGCTCTGGGTCAACAGGCTCCTGCTGCAGCCCCAGTAGCCCAACTCCCATCCCCTCAGCCCACAGCTGCCCAGCCCAGGCAGCTCTTCACCCCTGCCCAGCCTTCTATGGTGTCCCAGCAGCACGCTCCAGCCCCTGTGCCTGCCGCTGCCAACGCACCGCAACAGTATTACCAGCCGGTAAGTGATAGTCACTCACACAGCCTCCTCATTAGCCCCTAAGTGGTTGATGATCCTCTCTTGATTCTGATGCTGTCTGGGTGCCCTTTTGGTCTTGTTCCCACATGTTGTGTGGCCGACGGCCGCTGACTCTGATGGTGTTGAGTAGAGGTCGACCGATTTATGATTTTTAACGCCGATACCAATTATTGAAGGGCCAAAAAAAAGAAGCCGATACCGATTAATCGGCCAAATGTATATATATATATTTCTTATATTTATTTGTAATAATGACAATTACAACAATACTGAATGAACACTTATTTTAACTTAAATTGATTTTATGGATTTATTATATTAACCTCAAATAATGAAACCTCTTCAATTTGGTTTAAATAATGCAAAAACAAAATGTTGGAGAATAAAGTAAAAGTGCTCAGAACATGAGAACATATGAAAGCTGGTGGTTCCTTTTAACATGAACCTTTGACTTGGATGTTCTTATAGGCACTTTAGTATTGCCAGTGTAACAGTATAGCTTCCGTCCCTCTCCACGCCCCTACCTGGGCTCGAACCAGGAACACATCGACAATAGCCACCCTCGAAGCATCGTTACCCATCGCTCCACAAAAGCCGCGGCCCTTGCAGAGCAAGGGGAACAACTACTTCAAGGTCTCAGAGCGAGGGACATCACCGATTGAAACGCTATTTTGCGCGCACCCCGCTAACTAGCTAGCCATTTCTCATTGGTTACACCAGCCTAATCTTGGGAGTTGATAGGCTTGAAGTCATAAACCGCTCAATGCTTGAAGCATAGCGAAGAGCTGCTGGCAAACGCAGGAAGGTGCTGTTTGAATGAATGCTTACGAGCCTGCTGCTGCCTACCACCGCTCAGTCAGTCTGCTCTATCAAATCTCAAATCATAGACTTAATTATAACATAATAACACACAGAAATACGAGGCTTAGGTCGTTATGGTAAAATCTGGAAACTATAGTTTCGAAAACAAAACGTTTATTCTTTCAGTGAAATACTGAACCGTTCCGTATTTTATCTAACGGGTGGCAACCCTAAATCTAAATATTGCTGTTACATTGTACAACCTTCAGTGTTATGTCATAATTATGTACAATTCTGGCAAATTAATTACTGTCTTTGTTAGGAAGAAATAGTCTTCACACAGTTCGCAACGAGCCAGGTGGCCCAAACTGCTGCATTTACTGCTTGCACTGAACGCAAGAGAAGTGACACAATTTCCCTAGTTATAAGAAAGTAATGTTAGCAGGCAATATTAACTAAATATGCAGGTTTAAAAATATATACTTGTATTGATTTTAAAGAAAGGCATTGATGTTTGTGGTTTGGTACACATTGGTGCAACGCGAACGCGCTTGTTAAATCACCCATTTGGCGAAGTAGGCTATGATTCAATGATAAATTAACAGGCACCGCATCGATTATATGCAACGCAGGACAAGCTAGATAAACTAGTAATATCATCAACCATGTGTAGTTAACTAGCGATTTATGTTAAGATTGTTTTTTAAAAGAACTTTAATGCTAGCTAGCAACTTAACTTGGCTCCTTGCTGCACTCGTGTAACAGGTGGTCAGCCTGCCACACAGGCTCCTCGTGGAGTGCAATGTAAGGCAGGTGATAACCAGAAGGTTGCAAGATCGAATCCCTGAGCTGACACTGTAAAAATCTGTCGTTCTGCCCCTGAACAAGGCAGTTAACCCACCTTTCCTAGGCCGTCATTGAAAATAAGAATGTGTTCTTAACTGACTTGCCTAGTTAAATAAAGGTAAAACCTTTAAAAAAATTTTTTTATATCGGCCACAATCTGTGTCCAAAAATGCCGATTAGCGATTATGAAAATCAATCGGCCATTCAGATTAATCGGTCGACCTCTAGTGTTGAGCTGGGGTTGTTTTTATCGGGGCTCCTCCATTGTGTGTTCATCATTGGTGTGTGTGTGTGTGTACCATGCGGACTGTGTGTATGTGTGTGTTCTCCAGGTGAGGTCTGCCTCTACAGTTACCTCCTGGAGTAACCAAACTCCCACAGCTCTCCCCAGTGTCCCTCCTCCTCATCTAGGCCCTGCCACCACAGAGCCCCAGGTACACACACACACACACTAGCCCTGACGATGGCTGTGACCACACACACACACACACGTGTACCACACCAGCAACTGTGCTTCAGCTTTTTGGGCTTATGTTCAATATTCCTCAATCTTGACTAACTCTGAAATCTAATTGTAACAGCTAAATAAATAAAAATTTGGGGGGGGGACATGCTGTGGTTCTACTATGGGTCAATACGTTGCTACTCTCTTGTGTTGCAAGCGCTGCTCTTGCTATTGTGGTACGACGTAGACCTGGCATGTATACCAAGCACAGGGTCACAACCATGTACCCCCTGACCTCTCACCTCAGGGCCACTGACCCCCCCCCTCCCCATAACTGCATGACCCTAGTCTGTCTCTCTACCTGACCCCCACACACAGCTCCAACCCCCGTTGTCGTACTCCAGACAGTGCGACGGCTTTCTGCGCCGCTCCTTGCAACACGTGTCGCATCATGACTCCCGTCTGTTGGAAGACAAATCTCCACCCTGTTCCCATGGTCCCCACACCAGCTGGTCACTTACTGCGGATGCTGTAGTAATGCATGACACCCTGTTCATACCCCAACCCACTCTGGCTCTATGTGTGGTTTGTCATGCACGTCCGTGTGGAGCACCTGATCCAACCGTGTTTCTTAACTCTGGTCCTGGAGACCCAAAGGGCTTTGTGTTTTTGCCCTAGTACTACACAGCTAATTCAAATGATCAGCCCATCGTCAAGCTTTAATGATTTTTAAATTAGGTGTGTATTGCAAAAACAATGGAGTGCATCCCTTTGTGTCCCCAGGACCGGATTTAAGAGGCACTGCTCTAAAACATGTCTCTTTCTCCAGTCCGCGTCCCGCTTCTCTTGTTTCTGATTCACTCACTGCTCTTGTGTTAAACTATTTTGTGCATCTATCTAGTTGTCTTGAATATAACTGCCCAGTGTTTCCTGATTTTTCTATGAAATATTACTTACAATATGAGTGAAATATTTTCCCCCTGACTAATTATGTTAAAATGCAGCTTTTCTTTTTTTGGAAGGTGTGGGCATATATCGGTCACAAAAAATATTTGTGCTAGTAGACTGCTGATTGGCCAGATAATTCTGCTCTAGACCAATGATTGGCCAGTTCATCCCCCTTGGGGAGATGACATGTTCTATGAGGAAATGGCAAGCATTTCTGGAACGTTCTGAGGTGGGGTTTTTAAGTGTTTTTGCCTTTTTTTCCCCCTCCAATTTATGCTTTGGCCACACGAGTATAAATACAAAAACAGTATTTGGATATGAGTTAAAGTTCATATTCATATATTATTACTGGGCAGTTACTTTAAGATCTGTGAAGGGGAGTGAACAAGACCTGACGAGGGAGATTCTCTCTGGAATGAAACCCAGCCCTAGTCGTGGTTATGATCCTAGCTGCTTCCCAAATGGAAGCTTATTCCTTATATAATGCACTTTATAGGCCAGGGAATAAGGCTCTGTTAAAGAGTAGTGCAATATATAGGGATTAGGCTGCCATTTGGAAGGCAGCCCTTGAGTCTGTGATGTCATCTTTTGTGTCTGTCCTGTCGATCATTGCAGGTTCAGCCGACACCCCCCATGTATGGGATGCCTCCCTCTGGGTCAGCTGCTCCCCCAGCATCCTCGTCTGCTGCATACCCCCCCATGTACTCACATCAGTACCAGCGTAAGTGTCTCGAACATCACTACCACTTTCAGGTTATAGGTACTCTCTTCTTCGTGTAGGAGGGAAATGGCAGCCTGAACACCTAGAAGTGTGTGTGTGTCTGCCACCACCAACCGGTTTGGAGGATACACTGCGTAGCGCCAAGAGCTAATCGTGGCTTCGCACATACAGATGGGAAAGGGGGATACCTAGTCAGTTGTACCACTGAAATGTGTCTTCCGCATTTAACCCAACCCCTCTGAATCAGGTACAGGTGCTAGCCTTGGGTATTCTACATACAGATAGTCTGACTTCGATGCCCCGTTTTTCTACATTTAAACCAAGCATTTTCTGGCGGAGAATGTTTGCCCAGTGTTCTCTCTTTCGAAAGTTCTTTGCTAATTAGCTCGGCCTTGAGCCTTCTATGGCCATGTTTTCTAATTGAGAATGAGAATGTTTGGCTGTTAACTCTCTCGCTCTCTGCATGATGTCCTGTTCTGAATAACAAATCTTTCATGCCTGATAGTCTATCTATAAACGTCTACACACTTTTGAATGAAGTTCTAACAAAGTTGAAGCATTTTTCTGTAATGTTACCAGATTGTAATTATTAAGAGGAAATGTTTCCGTTTCACATTTCCTGAACTGCTAAGAATTAGAATGCTTGTTACTACTGCTAAAGGACCCCAGAGAGCACTGTTCCAGTTAGTCTTTAACGTAACAGTGTGACTAATGCATGCTGTTCTCTTTCCTGTGAAGCCCCAGCCTACCCTCCGGCCAGCCAGTACAACCTTGGCACTGGTGGCCCAGCTATCTATTCACCTCTCCAGTACTCTGCTCCTCCTCCTCCCTCCTTCTCTTCCTCCTCACCCCAAGCCCCAGCCCCAGGCTTCATGCCCCAATACACCCAACAACCCCTCTACCCACCTCCTTCCATGGGCCAGCCTGTGTCCTCCGCTCCTCCTTTCTCTCCTCCTCCTCTGTCATCTGGAGCGTCTTTCCAACATGGCGGACCGGGTTCGCCTGCCTCGTACATGCCGCCGCTCCCACCAACCGGATCCTCAGGTACACAGCCTGATCCGGCCTCTGGGAGAACAGGTGTGACTGGATCTGTTCGAAGGATCCACACTACAATACCCCTCAGAAAGAAGCAGTGTATTGGACCTGTATTCTAAAGTGGTATGCTAGTGTGGGTGTTGGAACATAGCCATAGTTCTGTTTGAATGGCCGGGCCAAATGTGGACAGGGAATGTCAAGTGTCGGGTCAGAGACCAGCATAGGAAGCTAATGGCGGATATTAAACTAGTCTGAATGGAGTAAGTGACCGAAAGCGGCTGTTTAGACGGTGTCCAACTGTAAGGGCATAGCGGAGCCAGGAGTGTGTGTGTGTGTGCTAGCTATCTGCTTAGTGAGCACAGTGTAGCCGAGCACAGACGGCCTTCAGATTTGTCAATGGCTGCTGCTGTTCCGTGCCTATTTCTCGCACCTCTCTCTCTCTCCCTGGGTGGGGAAAGCGGAGGTAACAATTCTCAACTGAGACACTGTTACTCCTCTGAAATATGGCGGGTCCTTATTAACATGGTCACGTCCGAATTGTGTGAGGGGTGTTAATGTTGTTAGCATTAGCGCATTGTTAAATGAAATGGGACTTTATTAGTTGTAAACATTTACAGGTACAGTAACACTCACTAACGACACATTTTGAGTATGCTATTAGTTCCCTAGCTATCAACTCCATTAGCATCTCTCACCTATGCTCTGTTGGCTCGGTGAACTGTTCTAGAGTGTTTTTTTTTTTCGTCCACAGAGGGATATAATCCAGACACTACCTGTTTCATGGAAGGTGAAGGTGAATTGAAAGACCGCTCTGCTACCTTATGCAATTACTGCCTGTAAATGACCGGCCTGACCAGATTATACCAATCAATTTAATCAAAAGCGCTCGCCAATATCCCCGATGATCAACAATGTGATGCGTTGCCGCTTCTGTTGCGCTGCCAATTCTGTTTTCTGGTGAATGTTCAATCAAGGAATCTGTAGCAATTTTTTTTTAACCAGCTAATTTTTAACGGGCGCTATCACATAATCAACTTTTTCATGGACCTGAAGTACCAAGGACATAATCGTCATTGTTGCTGTTGATAGAAAGGTAAACATGGATATGAGAGTCAGTTGGTTCACCCAGATGTGTGGTGCTCTGGGCAGGAGCGTAAAGCGAGAATGATTGGGTTGGTAAGTTAGTCAGATTGGTCTGATTCGGAGCTTTGCTTGGCTATCTAGGGCAGGCAATATCCTGATGAAAATGACAGGCAGGGGGGGGATCATGGTGATTATATTTAGGGGTCAGCCCAGGCTACGCTGCACTCAAATACCAATACATTTAGCCTGAAAGAGCTGTTTTTGGTAATTTGCACAAATGGCAAGAAATGTATCCAACTGTGGCAGGTAGCCTAGCGGTTAAGAGCGTTGGGCCAGGAACCGAAAGGTTGGTTCGAATCACCAGGCCGACTAGGTGAAAAATATATTGTGCCCTAATTGCCCCTGTAAGTACCTCTGGATAAGATGGTCTGCTAAATGACAAAAATAAAACATTCTTTGCTCATTGTCTTGCTGATGCAGTATGAAATATGTAGTGTTGTGCTGTGAGTAGCCTAGGTGCCAGTCGAACTGTGGTTGTTTCTTGCCCAACTAGCGTTAGCAAGGCTAGCTAACAATGTAGCACGTGTGAGTACAGGGCCCGTGGCACCCAGACTGTAGTGAAGAGACAGGTGTGTGTGATGGTTTTCTCTCTGCTTGTCAACAGGCCCACAGAATGGCTGGAACGACCCGCCTACCCTGAACAGAGTGCCAAAGAAGAAGAAGGTGAGACCAATCACACAATCAATTATACTTTGTCATGCTGTGGTCACTGAACCTTGCTCTATAGCTCTCCAGGACACATGATTAAAAAAACAAACAATTGTCCATTTAAATAACATCAAATTGATCAGAAATAGTGTAGACATTGTTAATGTTGTAAATGACTATTGTAGCTGGAAATGTCTGATTTAAAAAAAAATGTATATACACTGCTCAAAAATAACGGGAACACTAAAATAACACATCCTAGATCTGAATGAATTAAATATTTGTATTAAATACTTTCTTTACATAGTTGAACTTGCTGACAACAATCACACAAATTATCAATGGAAATCAAATTTATCAACCCATGGAGGTCTGGATTTGGAGTGACACTCAAAATTAGTGGAAAACCACACTACAGGCTGATCCAACTTTAATGTAATGTCCTTAAAACAAGTTATGGTCTCACAAGGGGTCTGAGTTCCTCATCTTGGTACCTAATGGGTCAGGCTACCTCTGGCGAGCACATGGAGGGTTGTGCGGCCCTCCAAAGAAATGCCACCCCACACCATGACTGACCCACCACCAAACCGTTCATGCTGGAGGATGTTGCAGGCAGAAGAACGTTCTCCACGGCGTCTCCAGACTCTGTCACGTCTGTCACATGTGCTCAGTGTGAACCTGCTTTCATCTGTGAAGAGCACAGGGCACCAGTGGCGAATTTGCCAATCTTGGTATTCTCTGGCAAATGCCAAACGTCCTGCACGGTGTTGGGATGTAAGCACAACCCCCACCTGTGGACGTTGGGCCCTCATACCACCCTCATGGAGTCTGTTTCTGACCGGTTGAGCAGACACATGCACATTTGTGGCCTGCCAGCATTCAAAAGTGACCAAAACATCAGCCAGGAAGCATAGGAACTGAGAAGTGGTCTGTTGTCACCACCTGCAGAACCACTCCTTTATTGGGGGTGTCTTGCTAATTGCCTATAATTTCCACCTGTTGTCTATTCCATTTGCGCAACAGCATGTGAAATTTATTGTCAATCAGTGTTGCTTCCTAAGTGGACAGTTTGATTTCACAGAAGTGTGATTGACTTGGAGTTACATTGTGTTGTTTAAGTGTTCCCTTTAATTTTTTTGAGCAGTGTATATTATAATAATAATTTTAATGGAATATCTACATAGGCGTACAGACGCCAATTATCAGCAACCATCAATCCAGTGTTCCAATGGCACGTTGTGTTAACTAATCCAAGTTTATCATTTTTTAAAAGGCTAATTGATCATTAGAAAACCCTTTTGCAATTATATTTGCACAGCTGAAAACTGTTCTGATTAAAGAAGCAATAAAACTGGCCTTCTCTAGACTTGAGTATCTGGGGCATCAGCATTTGTGGGTTCGATTACAGGCTCAAAATGGCCAGAAACAAAGAACGTTCTTCCGTACCTCGTCAGTCTATTCTTGTTCTGAGAAATTAAGGCTATTCCATGGGAGAAATTGCCAAGAAACTGAAGATCCCGGAGTCGCCTCGTCACTGTTGACGTTGAGACTGGTGTTTTGCGGGTACTATTTAATGAAGCTGCCAGTTGAGGACTTGTGAGGTGTCTGTTTCTCAAACTAGACACTCTAATGTACTTGTCCTCTTGCTCAGTTGTGCACCGGGGTCTCCCACCTCTTTCTATTCTGGTTAGTGCCAGTTTGCGCTGTTCTGTGAAGGGAGTAGTACACACCACCACAGAAAGCACTTAGCTAGGCTGCATTTTGGAGCTGCCTTACTCAAGAAAACAAAGAGACTGTTTGTATGCATCTTTATTAATTCAATGATATACAGTTTTATTTACATAGTTTGCAAACTGATGTGACACGTATTAATGACAAAATAACATGAAAAAGTAAATACTTTTTTGCCCCACTGTATATAAAACTATTTAGTCAGCCACCAATTGTGCAAGTTCTTCCACTTAAAAAGATGAGGCCTGTAATTTTCATCATAGGTACACTTCAACTATGACAGACAAAATGAGAGAGAAAAAAATCCAGAAATCAAATTGTAGGATTTTTTATGAATTTATTTGCAAATTATGGTGGAAAATAAGTATTTGGTCAATAACAAGTTTATCTCAATACTTTGTCATTGCCAACAAAGGGTATATAACAGAGGTCAAACGTTTTCTGTAAGTCTTCAAGGTTTTCACACACTGTTGCTGGTATTTTGGCCCATTCCTCCATGCAGATCTCCTCTAGAGCAGTGATGTTTTGGGGCTGTTGCTGGGCAACACGGACTTTAAACTCCCTCCAAATATTTTCTATGGGGTTGAGATCTGGAGACTGGCTAGGCCACTCCAGGACCTTGAAATGCTTCTTACGAAGCCACTCCTTCGTTGCCCAGGTGGTGTGTTTGGCATCATTGTCATGCTGAAAGATCCAGCCACGTTTCATCTTTGCCCTTGCTGATGGAAGGAGGTTTTCACTCAAAATCTCACGATACATGGCCCCATTCATTCTTTCCTTTACACGGATCAGTCGTCCTGGTCCCTTTGCAGAAAAACAGCCCCAAAGCATGATGTTTCCACCCCCATGCTTCACAGTAGGTATGGTGTTCTTTGGATGCAACTCAGCATTCTTTGTCCTCCAAACACGATGAGTTGAGTTTTTACCAAAAAGTTTTGGTTTCATCTGACCATATGGCATTCTCCCAATCTTCTTCTGGATCATCCAAATGCTCTCTAGCAAACTTCAGACGGGCCTGGACATGTACTGGCTTAAGCAGGGGGACACGTCTGGCACTGCAAGATTTGAGTCCCTGGTGGCGTAGTGTGTTACTGATGGTAGGCTTTGTTACTTTGGTCCCAGCTCTCTGCAGGTCATTCACTAGGTCCCCCCGTGTGGTTCTGGGATTTTTGCTCACCGTTCTTGTGATCATTTTGACCCCACGGGGTGAGATCTAGCGTGGAGCCCCAGATCGAGGGAGATTATCAGTGGTCTTGTATGTCTTTCATTTCCTAATAATTGTTCCCACAGTTGATTTATTCCAACCAAGCTGCTTGCCTATTGCAGATTCAGTATTCCCAGCCTGGTGCAGGCCTACAATTTTGTTTCTGGTGTCCTTTGACAGCTCTTTGGTCTTGGCCATAGTGGAGTTTGGAGTGTGACTGTTTGAGGTTGTGGACAGGTGTCTTTTATACTGATAACAAGTTCAAACGGGTGCCATTTAATACAGGTAACGAGTGGAGGACAGAGGAGCCTCTTAAAGAAGTTGTTACAGGTCTGTGAGAGCCAGAAATCTTGCTTGTTTGTAGGTGACCAAATACTTATTTTCCACCATAATTTGCAAATAAATAAATTAAAAATCCTACAAGGTGATTTTTCTGGATTTTTTCCCCCTTGTTTTGTCTGTCATAGTTGAAGTGTACCTATGATGAAAGTTACAGGCCTCTCATCTTTTTAAGTGGGAGAACTTGCACAATTGGTGGCTGACTAAATACTTTTTTGCCCCACTGTGTATATTTTTATTACAGCCTGTAATCAAACCCACAAAACAATTAAATGTGGGGCTCAAACAGGTGGGGCTCTGCCTTATCTTGGCAAAGGAGAAATTCCTCTCTAACACAGATGTAAACAAATGTGTGCACAAAACATGAGAGAAGCATTTTGTGCGTATGGAACATTTCTGCTATCTTTTGATTTCAGCTCATGAAACATAGGACCAAAACTTTACATGTTTATATTTTAGTTCAGTGTACTTTACACACTCTTTCCACTGTTGCAGGTTCCAGAGAACTACACGCCTCCTTCCCCCATCATGGCCCCCATCTTTTCTCCCCTTGGTGCTGGGGACCCCCAGCAGCCCCCCTACATGCCTCCACGCCAGGCCCAGAACCAGGCCCCCTACCAGGGCATGCAGCAGCAGATGGCCCCCCCACCCATGAACCCTGGCATGCTCAAGACGCGTGGAGGAAGTGTGGAGGGAGCGCCCGGAGCCCCGACTGGAGATACCATACAGGTGCTGGTCTAGTCCTACATACATTTGGTGTATTCCTCATTGAAATTATGATAAACATATTGCTAGTGGATTACATTACTGGTAGTGCAATATGGCCTCAAAGCTCTTAACGTGGTACAATTTGCAACTTAGAAAGCTCCACAACAATTCCTAAGAGTTAGTCTAAAACCCATGTGCTGTGTTTCTGTTAACCTTCCAGCCGCTGCAGTCCATCCCTGCTGAGAAGATAACCATGAAGCCCATCCCCGATGAGCACCTGGTCCTGAAAAACACCTTTGAGGGCCTCATCCACAAGTGCTTGGCTGCTGCCACCGATCCTGTGAGTGCGGCGTGTCTATCGAGTCAGATTATCTCTGGAGTTCATAAATCGTCACGTACAACTACTTTTCCTCAAGTTATATCATTAGTGTAAAATTGTTCACACTTCCTCTTCAAACACTCCCTCAGCTTAGGGCTGTTGATATGCGTGTCTCATCATATTTCTCTCTCCCCACAGCAAACCAAGAGGAAGCTGGATGACGCCAACAAACGCCTTGAGGCCCTCTATGACAAGCTACGAGAGCAGACCGTGAGTTGGAACAATTCAAAAATTCCGTGTTAATGTTGCGCTTACACCGCACATCCCTCTCGATTTCTCTTTCTCACACTTTCTCTCTCGTCTCTCTCTGTTTCCTTCTAGCTCTCCCCAGCCATCATAGGGGGCCTGCACAACATGGTGCAGTGCATCGAGTCTCGATCCTACGTGGAGAGCCTCAACATCCACACACATATAGTGAGCAGCAGCAACTTCAGCGAGACGTCTGCCTTCATGCCTGTGCTCAAGGTGGTGCTGACACAAGCCAACAAACTGGGGGTCTGAGCAGGAGAGACCCTCCCCCACTCCTCAGTCTGAGGTGAGATGGAGAAGGATTGGTCAGAGATGTCATGAGAGGCCAGGAAGTAGACGTAGGGAGCCAGGTGTTTTAATCAGTGGGAATTCCATGTGGCTCCCAGTGCAGATATTATACTTCCTGTAGAATCATGAGATTTTATGACATAACTGTCCGATCAACTTCTTCATCAGATTCTGGACTCAAGAGACCCCTCCCCCTTCTCTTTTACAACTCAAACACAAGCCATGCCACCAGTATCACTACAGTATACACATGCGGGACCTAGGACCAAGATGTATTGATATTGCCAGTCTTATCGTTGTCACTGGGATAATATGTTAAAAAGCCAAACAACCCAGTTTTGAGGATCATATTTTTGTTTTCTTGTTCATTTTTAGTGTAATCATGATTTTCAAACAGAGCAGAGTGCAATGGGGGTTACTCCCCTTTTAACCAGAGACTGTACTTTAAAACACAGGAGGAATCCATGCTAAGATAATATGCCAGGGATCATCATCAGACTGTTTTAATTGGGTATTATTGTCAGGTTTAATAACGAGGGAACTAGCTTTTTATAATGGTCCGTCATGCCATGAATTTCACGCGACAGCGTCCATTTTCTTTCCCTCAGTTCTTGTCTTCAGTATGATTTAGGCTTTTGATTAAACAGTCTATTTGTCTCCATCCTGGTAAGATCAGAAATACACTTACGTTGCAAATGGGAAATTTTTTAAAATTGACAACATGCAATATTTTCAATAAATAGTATTTATTTAAAACCTGCTGCTTCATTGTTTTAATATCAGTTGCTTTCAGATGTTACTAATTAATGTTTGTCATAAACAGCTTGGATGTCATGTTTTAATAGACTAATTGTCTTTCCGTTTACAAATACTGGCCAATTAGTTGGTACTGGACATTTAACTAATCTGATACTGGATGCAGTGTCTGAATGCAATGCGAGTGTGTTGGAACGGAGAATGAAACGTATGTGTCTTGATTGTCTAGCTCCATCTTCAGCCTTGACCTTGGCGTTTTTAGTATCTTGAATTTGTAATGTTATGTATTTACAAAATAGAGTCCCTATTAGCTTTTATAACAATCTCTGCCTGCCCTCCCTCATATGTACTAGGCCTAATATGTATGTACATTAGATTTAACTATGTAACTTGTAAAAATAATAATAAATGCTTTCACAAATCATGTGCAGTCTATTTTTCCTCAGCTCTCCAATATTCTATCATGATACATTAGGCTACTGTAAGGTATTGAGCTGTAGAAATGGACTTTCACTCACATATTTTCACACAACACCTACTTTGATCGTCTTGTGGCAAATATGCTCTTCTACAGACAGTCCTGTTGCTTGAAAACCTTTCGGTAAAAAGCTCAACTGTACAAGATAAGTTATTTTCCTAGATCATCATCCTTGCACTCAGCTGGTCCTGATTCCAAGTGTTCTGACATCAGGACCACCTCAGCTGCGGCACGCTATTGGCTGCGCCACTGCAGCTCCCGTGCGCGCCACAGTAGGGGTTTCAACGCTCTCAGCCAGCGCACCTCATCCTCACTGGCATTGAGATCAGAGCAGAGGAAGGCGAGAGATTCAGTGTGAGAGCTTTTACCTGGAAATGTATGCGTTTTTGCTACATAGTTTGTGACTTTATATTTTCCATTGGGGTAAATTCGTTTTAGCCTAGTCGGACTGATCATAGACCATATTCCCACATTGCGCAGTGGAGATGGTGAGTGTTCCGGACGCAGTTCTTCACGATGGGGAGACTGTAGTCAAGGAGCAAATGGGACCTGAGGACTGCAGCGAGATGGTGATGGAAGCTCGGTGTCGGGCTGGAGATGAGAAGGCTGACCGGTGGCGGTCTCTGGGAATCGTATGGAGAAACGTTATCCTCATGGCCCTTCTGCACATCGGGGCGGTGTATTCCATCCTTGTTATCCCCAGAGCGAAGCCCCTTACCTGGGTCTGGTGTAAGTCTTATCTGCCGGAGATAACTTGCCGTGTGGAGGCTACCACTCATAGCGTGCTTGTGCAACTTCTGGAAATTACCATTGCAGTCGGTCGGTGCAAGCAGATGCCACTGAATACGTGATGAGATGCATGTTATATGTAGCCTACCCGACTCCCAAAGTGTATGCTATTGATGTTAACACATTTATGCGTAAACAAAGGAGATGCCAGCCCTATAAATAATGATTAGTATTGCGCGTGTGAATTGAATTACTCCTTAATGCTTCTGTGAATTTAATTTGACCTAAAAAAAAAGGCATTGTGTTTTTTCAGTATTATAGAGCAGAGTAACCTGTCTTCTTACTCTGTAACCAACTATTTTAGAGAGAGTAATTCCTCTGATTTCATAACTGGAAAGGTATTGTCTTAATAGACGTTTAATTCACGCCAGCTAATATGTAGATTTTTTTAGAGTACATATTTTTTTGCTGTGAGAGCTTTCATTGAGATAATTGAGATGACAATTGAACATCTTGAACAGATTGTTCCTTCAAAATGTAGTGGCGTCAAGTACGCGCCATGTCAGAAACAGCAGGCTTCGTGTTTTATAAGGGTTTCTAAATTAAACCTGTTTAAAGGTTAAGTGAGAAAGTGTATTGATGACCTAAAACATGAATATATGGTCGGTAATATCCGAAACAAATTAAAAAGAATCATTTAAAATCAAGTGTTGTCATCTACCAAATTACCATGTTATAATTATTAGCTACATCATTTTGAGCTATTAAGATATGAATTGAGGGATAACCATAATCTGTTATTTGTTTATTTTCTTGGAAAACTTTGAAGCTGAACCACATCCAGTCACAGTGTGTCCAGCCCTGTATGGACAGTGTCTGTGCCACTCTGGGTGGGTGTTTACCATGCCCCAGTCAGTCATCAGAGTGATCCACTGTTCCTGGAATCAATTCCACAGAGATGTCAGACAGCACAGCTCTCCCAAGTGGAACCCTTTTCATTAGTCTAGTAATTAATAATTTGAACAAGGGGGGGACACACACACACTATTTATAGCTGCACAGCCTCCGGACTATGAGCCCTCATTATTCAAAAGCACCTTTTTTTTGTGAACTGGGTGCCAAACAGGGAGATTTGGATGAGAATAAACTCTCAGCCTGGTATCCACCTGTAACAGTTACTAACCTGCTGCTATCCTGGACCAGGCCTCTCTTGCAAAAGAGATTTCATCTCACTGAGAATAACCCAGATAGATGAATGTCAAATAAAAGAGAGGAATGTGTTTTTTAAAGATGAAACTGTTGTGTGCTCAGGTGTGTAACAGGAGGGTATTCACCTATATGTTTATTCATAAAAAAAAAAAAGACTGTCGTCTCTTCTGGTGTGTTGTTGCAGCCTACATGTGTTTCATCGTGACAGCCCTGGGGGTGACAGCAGGGGCCCATCGGCTGTGGAGCCACCGCTCCTACAGGGCCAAGCTTCCTCTCAGAGTCTTCCTCGCAGCCGCCAACTCCATGGCCTTCCAGGTTAGTTCATGTCCTCCATTCCTCTCTCTCTCCCTCCAAACTGTTGACATCCCCTGAAGATATTTGTTAATTAGTTCAGGTGGGAGTCACTCATTGGAGAACCTTCATAAAGCACAGGGGATAAATATACAACTTCAATGTAGTATCGTATTGCTGGTCTTTATGCCCTTTCAGACACATAAAATACGTCAGAGTTTATGTAGACATTTCTAAAACAGGTAGATATTAATTGTTTAATATCTACTTGTACAAATCAAAAGCTATTTCTTCCGAAGTCTCTCTGAGGCTCTGCTGCGTCATGTCAGCATTACCTCTGAGGAAAGGACCAAAACACAACCCAACAGACAAACTGGCAGCTATAAACCTGAGCTGAGTTTCATCCCTCTGGAACCCATGACCCCATTTGATCTGAGTTTCAGCTTAATGAATCTAATTAAGTGGCTGACCGTTGTGCTCTGTCTCCTCCCAGCACCTGAAATACACTGCTCAAAAAAATAAAGGGAACAGTAAAATAACACATCCTAGATCTGAATGAATGAAATATTCTTATGAAATACTTTTTTCTTTACATAGTTGAATGTGCTGACAACAAAATCACACAAATATTATCAATGGAAATCAAATTTATCAACCCATGGAGGTCTGGATTTGGAGTCACACTCAAACTTAAAGTGGAAAACCACACTACAGGCCGATCCAACTTTGATATAATGTCCTTAAAACAAGTCAAAATGAGGCTCAGTAGTGTGTGTGGCCTTCACGTGCCTGTATGACCTCCCTACAACGCCTGGGCATGCTCCTGATGAGGTGGCGGATGGTCTCCTGAGGGATCTCCTCCCAGACCTGGACTAAAGCATCCGCCAACTCCTGGACAGTCTGTGGTGCAACGTGGCGTTGGTGGATGGAGCGAGACATGATGTCCCAGATGTGCTCAATTGGATTCAGGTCTGGGGAACGGGCGGGCCAGTCCATAGCATCAATGCCTTCCTCTTGCAGGAACTGCTGACACACTCCAGCCACATGAGGTCTAGCATTTTCTTGCATTGGGAGGAACCCAAGGCAAACCTCACCAGCATATGGTCTCACAAGGGGTCTGAGGATCTCATCTCGGTACCTAATGGCAGTCAGGCTACCTCTGGCGAGCACATGGAGAGCTGTGCGGCCCCCCAAAGAAATGCCACCCCACACCATGACTGACCCACCGCCAAACCGGTCATGCTGGAGGATGTTGCAGGCAGCAGAATGTTCTCCACGGCGTCTCCAGACTCTGTCACATGTGCTCAGTGTGAACCTGCTTTCATCTGTGAAGAGCACAGGGCGCCAGTGGCGAATTTGCCAATCTTGGTGTTCTCTGGCAAATGCCAAACGTCCTGCACGGTGTTGGGCTGTAAGCACAACCCCCACCTGTGTACGTCGGGCCCTCATACCACCCTCATGGAGTCTGTTTCTGACCGTTTAAGCAGACACATGCACATTTGTGGCCTGCTGGAGGTCATTTTGCAGGGCTCTGGCAGTGCTCCTCCTGCTCCTCCTTGCACAAAGGCGGAGGTAGCGGTCCTGCTGCTGGGTTGTTGCCCTCCTACGGCCTCCTCCACGTCTCCTGATGTACTGGCCTGTCTCCTGGTAGCGCCTCCATGCTCTGGACACTACGCTGACAGACACAGCAGATCTTCTTGCCACAGCTCGCATTGATGTGCCATCCTGGATGAGCTGCACTACCTGAGCCACTTGTGTGGGTTGTAGACTCCGTCTCATGCTACCACTAGAGTGAAAGCACCGCCAGCATTCAAAAGTGACCAAAACATCAGCCAGGAAGCATAGGAACTGAGAAGTGGTCTGTGGTCACCACCTGCAAAACCACTCCTTTATTGGGGGTGTCTTGCTAATTGCCTATAATTTCCACCTGTTGTCTATTCCATTTGCACAACAGCATGTGACATTTATTGTCAATCAGTGTTGCTTCCTATTTGGACAGTTTGATTTCACAGAAGTGTGATTGACTTGGAGTTGCATTGTGTTGTTTAAGTGTTCCCTTTATTTTTTTGAGCAGTGTATATTACAGCACTGGTTTCTAAAGCAGGGAAACAATGACTGCTGTGGGAAGTCTCCTGGACAGAAAGAATAGTGGTGTCGTCATGATTACCCAGGTGCACTAAGAGACTTTTCTAGAATAGAAAACTGTAGATGATGTCATGTCTCTCTTCCACAAATAAATCATGAATGTCCACCAGAAACTGAATATCCTCTTTATGTAAAACTTACCTGAATGCAGGATTCAAAATGTTCACTTCGCACATTTTCACACATCGTTTTCCTCCTCTCTTCCCCAGAATGACATCTATGAGTGGGCTAGAGACCACCGTGTGCACCACAAGTACTCAGAGACAGATGCAGACCCCCACAATGCAACACGAGGCTTTTTCTTCGCTCACATTGGCTGGCTGTTTGTGCGTAAACACAGCGATGTCATCGAGAAGGGAAGAAAGCTGGACGTCACTGATCTCTTGGCTGACCCCGTGGTCCAGTTCCAGAGAAGGTGGGTCCACTGCCCCATTTCACATGGACCCTTAGCCCTAGCTCTAGCCCCGTTTGATTGACCAGAACACGACACCCTAACTCTGCGCTTGTTTTACTGTAAGTTGAATACATATATCACAAGTTACTCTGAATAAGAGCTAAGATATACTGTCCTCTACTCTTCTCCTCTCGTCACCCCTCCTCTCCTCTCCTCCCTCTCTCCTCTCCTCCTCTCCTCTCTTCCCTCTCACCTCCTCTCCCTTTCTACTATTTCATCCCAGGTATTATAAGACCTCAGTCCTGATCATGTGCTTCCTGGTTCCCACTGTGGTTCCCTGGTACTTTTGGGGTGAGACACTGTGGAACTCCTACTTCCTGGCATCCATCTTGCGTTACACGGTCTCGCTCAACGTCACCTGGCTGGTGAACAGCGCCGCCCACATGTACGGGAACCGGCCGTACGACCAGAACATCAGCCCCCGCGAGAACCGCTGGGTCACCTTCGGAGCCATCGGTGAGTCTGGCTATGACCTGTTATAACATGTTATAACTCCTATACAATGTCTTATACTGTAGTGACCGATAACGTTGCTGTATCTAGGGTCACTCTTCATTACTGCTTTGACTTGTCTGATATCGTATGATTCAGATGAATGGACTGAAATGACTGGAACTGTATGCAAAATAATGCATATAACATTTGTACTTCCACTCCCTACCTATCCCCTATACACATACTCCTAGGTGAGGGTTTCCATAACTTCCACCACACGTTCCCCTTTGACTACTCTACCAGTGAGTTCGGCCTGCGCTTCAACCCCACCACCTGTTTTATCGATCTCATGTGCTGGATGGGCCTGGCCAGCAACCGCAAGAAAGCCTCCGTGGAAACAATACAGTCCAGGAAACTAAGGACAGGGGATGGGAGCTACGGAGCGGTCAACAGCACACAAGATAAAGAAGCATGAGTGGTGGTTCTCACTGAACCAAGTCGTGGTTGAGAAGTCCATGGTGAGACGTCAATATATTCTTAGACCGCCAGCCACTGCATTATGATTTCTCATTTGATTTATTTTTATTTAACCAGAAAGGGCTCATTGAGATTTAAAATCTCATTTTCAAGAGCGTCCTGGCCAAGATAGGCAGCGCCAAGTCATTACAAAAATTACAGACAAACAACATGAAAAACTACAAGTAATCTAGTAAAAACCATAGAATTCACAAGAGTATAACAAAATAAAAAACAGCAAATTAAAAACATTGACAGGTCAGGGAATCAGTCTCAAGGTCATTCATCAGTAATTTAAAAATACCCATCGGGACAAGTTCTTCCAGTTTAAAAGTATTTTGTAAGGCGTTCCAAGACGATGGCGCAGAGTTCATAAAAGCCCTTTTACCAAATTCAGTTCGGACACTTGGAACAGTTAGCAGGATAAAGTCCAGCGAATGAAGAGAGTACCCACCACATTTCTGAACAATAAAAATGCCTAAATAAAAAGGTAGTAAACCCAAAATGGCTTTATAAATAAAAGTATACCAGTGACTGAGCCTACGAGTGACTAGAGAAGGCCAGCCAACCCTGGTATACAAAGTGCAGTAGTGCATAAGGGTTTTGCAGTTTAAAATGAATCTCAAAGTGCCATGGTAAAGGGTGTCAATTGATCTCAAACACTGAGCGGAAGGCATAAATGTAGCTGATACTAGCCTCCTTCTGGCTTCAAAAGAAAAACAGGCCTTATTCCTAAAATAAAATCACAATTTCAGCATCAATTTTTTGTAAGATGTTGAATATGCAATTTAAAAGAGAGGCCGTCATCAATTAAAATTCCAAGATATTTATATGAGGTTACAACCTCAATCTCCTTGCCCTGATAGGTAGTAATAGGTGAAAGGTTCAGAGGTCTATTTCTTGCTTTAGAAAACACCATTAGTTTAGTTTTGTCAGTATTGAGGATAAGCTTCAATTGACACAAGGTATGTTGAACAGTATAAAAAGCAGTTTGCAAGTTCTGGAAAGCTTTTGTAAGAGACGAGGCACAACAGTAAATAACAGTATCATCAGCATAAAAATGAAGTTGCGCATTTTGGACATTTTTTTTCTAAATCATTTATATAAATAGTGAATAAGAGAGTACCAAGTACATAGCCTTGGGGCACACCATTAAAGACAGACAATTTAACAGACATAAGCCCATCAATTTGAGTGCACTGAGTTCTATCAGATAGATGTTGTTGGCAAGCCATGCAACTGTATGCTCTGAAAGACCTACACTCGACAATCTCTGCCTTAGTATAGCATGATCAACTGTACCAAAAGCCTTAGAGAGATCAATAAAAAGTGAGACACAGTGCTGTTTTTTGTCAAGGGCTTAAGTGATATCATTTAAAACCTTAATGGCTGCTGTAATTGTGCTATGCTTCTTCCTGAAGCCAGATTGGTACATTGATAAAATAGAGTTAGTAAATAAAAACTATTTTAGCTGTTCACTCACAAGGGTTTCAAGTATTTTCACCAGGGGAGACAGCTTTGAGATTGGCCTATAATTATTTAAAAGAGTTGGATCTCCCCCTTTTAAAAGTGGTAGGACAAATGCTGATTTCCAGATTTTCGGAATTTCATTACATTCCAGGGTTAGATTGAACAGATGTAAGTGGTTCAGCTATGAAATCAGCTGCCAGATTTAAAAAGCAGGGATCCAGAAGATCAGGACCTGCAGGCTTTCTCTGATCTAAGGATTTCAGGGCTTTATGTACCACCTGCACTGAGAATAGCAAAAAGCTAAAGGTTTGACCAGCTCTCGCTGGTTCATCCACCCAGGGTTGTACAGAGACAGAGAATCACTAAATCAAACAGCCTACCAGATGATAAAAGTGCTCATTGAAACAATTCAGCATTTCAGTTTTGTCATATACAGCAACAGAGTCCTTCAAAACACATGATGGTAATTAATTAACATTACTGTTACCAGACATAGACTTAATAGCCTTCCGAAACTCATGTTTCGTCTGCTATATTTTGTACTTTGGTCTTTTGGATCCCCGAATTTTACATTATGTTCTGACACAAAGGTGTCGTTTTTGACTCACTGGTTAGTTAATCGAAGGTTTAGTCTGGAAACCAAGACAACCAGACACCTTTTGAAATCAGAAAATCAAATCCTAGCATTGTTACTTACCTGTTGCATGAGCTTCCACAAGCCAGGCTCTGCAGTACGTTACTATGTGGAGAAGGGTTTCTAGTGCAGGGTGACTGGTGGGGAGGCATTATAAAAGATGACCCCTGCATTCAGGATACACATGCTGTTTATTGTCAACGTTTTGATTGTCGTGTCTTGAAAAAGGTCACCGACCGAAACGTGGACGGTAAATGTCAGTCACATGCAGAGGTAATGGTGTATGGGGGTTAACTTTAATATGTTTCGACATGTTTACCAGAACGTGACGTAAGGGAGAGAGGAAAGGTCCCTGGTGTGTTCCCTCTAGCGTGGAAACTCACGTCACCTGTACCAAGTCCCCACCCCCCTTCAATCCTTCATCACATTGAGATGTCCTTAGGCGATGTGAAATAGGGCCACTGGTTGCGGGGAACATTTATTTTATTCCCTTGCCTTACCATCAATCAGAATGTATCGCCTGTGATGTATAACTTGTCTGTTTCCCTCCACGTTCAGCTTGTCTGCGAGACACAGACATGTGGAATAAAGAAAAGTCTAAGTAGACGTCTGAGAAGCAGATAGATGACTGAGGAGGTCAGATAGATGACTGAGGAGGTCAGATAGATGACTGAGGAGGTCAAATAGATGACTGAGGAGGTCAGATAGATGACTGAGGAGGTCAGATAGATGACTGAGGAGGTCAGATAGATGACTGAGGAGGTCAGATAGATGACTGAGGAGGTCAGATAGATGACTGAGGAGGTCAGATAGATGACTGAGGAGTCAGATAGATGACTGACGAGGTAGATAGATGACTGACGAGGTCAGATAGATGACTGACGAGGTCAGATAGATGACTGACGAGGTCAGATAGATGACTGACGAGGTCAGATAGATGACTGACGAGGTCAGATAGATGACTGAGGAGGTCAGATAGATGACTGAGGAGGTCAGATAGATGACTGAGGAGGTCAGATAGATGACTGAGGAGGTCAAATAGATGACTGAGGAGGTCAGATAGATGACTGACGAGGTCAGATAGATGACTGACGAGGTCAGATAGATGACTGAGGAGTCAGACTGAGTGCATGAGTATTACTGGTCTCGGACTGATTCAGTCTCTAATGATCACAGTTCACGTCTATGCTTTCAGAGAATCTAACGGACCGTGGAAGAAGTGGCGGGTAGATATTCAATATATCAGTCAAAGCAAGGCCGTACTGCAGCTTCCATGGCGCCGAATTAGTTGTTTAAAAAACGCTCGCAGGAACATTTCAGCGTTATCTACTCACTATGCTGAAAGTTCAGTCTCCACATTTACACGACACCACACCACACCACTACTCTCAGGTATAAAACAGAAGTCTCTCAGTCATGATGTACTTCGTAGTGGGAGCGATTCAGATTTGAATTCAATACAAGACAGAACATGAGAAAAAGACGTGAGGTTACGAGAGCATGTTCCTGAACTTTGATCTATCCCTTTGATGAATTGATTCCACTCTATTATCATGTGTAAGGAGCGATAACATTACCATAGGACTTGTATTACTGCTCTACTGTACTTTATAGTATTGTTGAGAGATGAGCTCGTCTGTTGTATGCCTGTGTTTTCCTCCCCCAGTGGTGGAATTGGCTGTATTTGTTTGTATTCTGTACCTGTCTTGTGTGGGTTTTATACTGTGTCGATATCAATAGCCTATATACTTCTGGTTTAGTTCTAATTGGACACACACATACACACATACAGTTGTGTTTAGCTAACCTTGTGGGGACACACAATTGATTCCCATTCAAAATCCTATTTTCTCTAACTCCTTATTCTAAACTGAACCCTAAATCTTACCCTTACCCTAACCCGAAAACCCAACTCCTAACCCTAACCGTTAACCCTAATTCTAACCTTAACCCTAAACCCCTAGAAATAGCCTTTTTCCTTATGGGGACTAACAAAATGTCCCCAGTTGGTCAGTTTTTTTCTTTGTTTCCTATTCTTGTGAATAACTCATACACACATACAGTTGTGTTTAGCTAACCTTGTGGGGACACACAATTGATTCCCATTCAAAATCCTATTTTCTCTAACTCCTTATTCTAAACTGAACCCTAAATCTAACCCTTACCCTTACCCTAACCCGAAAACCCAACTCCTAACCCTAACCGTTAACCCTAATTCTAACCTTAACCCTAAACCCCTAGAAATAGCCTTTTTCCTTATGGGGACTAACAAAATGTCCCCAGTTGGTCAGTTTTTTTCTTTGTTTCCTATTCTTGTGAATAACTCATACACACACACACACAGTCTTGTATAACTAACCTTGTGGCGACACACAATTCAATCCCATTCAAAATCATATTTTCCCTAAAACCCCTAACGTTACCCTAATCCCAAAACCTAGCCCTAAAACTAAACCTAGCTCCTAACCCTAAACCCCCTAATTTGACCTTGTGGGGACTAACAAAATATCGCCAGTTGGTCAAATGTACATTTGTTTACTATTCTTGTGGGGACCAGATAAGTGAACACGTCCAGATGGTGGAGTTTCCTTTGTAAATGACTGGATCGGGCTGAGAGGATACATATGTTTAAACTGACGTGTGGGTATCTGAATGTCTATAGTGTATCATCGTGCCATTATTATAGCTAAGAGAAATGATTTAATACAGATGCTTTATGTGTGTGTTTGTTGACTTTGTGCCATGCGTTGGAGAGGGCTTTTTCAATAATCAACTCGTATAGGGGAGAGTGGGGTAAGTTGAGCCATTTTTGACATTCAGCATCACTCCATCAAGGGAAATATAGTATTGTTTCTAACAAAGATACCACTGAGTATACAAAACATTAAGAACACCTGCTCTTTCCATGACATAGACTGGCCAGGTGTATCCAGGTGAAAACTATGTCACTTGTTAAATCCACTTCAATCAGTGTAAATGAAGGGGAGGAGAAAGTTTAAATAAGTATTTTTAAGCCTTGAGACATTTGAGACATGGATTATGTATGTGTGCCATTCAGAAAAATGTAAGTGCCTTTGAACAGGGTTTAGGTAGGTGCCAGGCGCACTGGTTTGTGTCAAGAACTGTAACACTGCTGGGTTTTTCACACTCAACAGTTCCCCGTGTGTATCAAAAATGGTCCACCACCCAAACGACATCAAGCCAACTTGACACAACTGGGGGAAGCACTGGAGTCAACATGGGCCAGCATCCCTGTGGAACGCTTTTGACAGCTTGTAGAGTCCATGCCCTAACAAATTGAGGCTGTTCTGAGGGCAAAAGTGGGGGTAAGGATATTGTGTATCTTTGGAAAAATCTGAATTAATTTTCAACATTAGTTTTCAAAGCAAAGCTTGTCCAAAAAAAGTGCTATCTTGACACAACTTACCCTGGGTATGAGGTAAGTTGAGCCGCGGGACAGGATAAATTAAGCCGTCTACAAACTTCTGGACTGAATGAAATATGACCACTACCTTTTTAAAACCATTGTCTTTTAATCATTTTAAGCAGATTTTAACACAGGCTTAACACTTAACGAAGACTTTGTACTTTAAAAAACAACACTTTTAACATAGGCCAAGCCCTGTTGTTACCTCATATCCCAGTGATAATGTCTTGCTTTAAGCCTGGGAACAAAACATTTCAATTGGCTCAACTTACTTGGCAAACCTTTTCATGCTGGTTTAGGACCTCATATTGAAGCTTAAAGCTTAACTTAAAGAGAGCCTAACTATAGAACAATCTTTAAATTATCTACTTTGCTTTAGATACAAGCATAATTAAACCTCTAACACAATAAATTCATTTGACCTAATGAAAATGTGTTTTTTGGACCAAACTTGCTCACCACTTTTTCCATTTGGTTACTTCCTTCAGACTTCATGAAACGATTACCTCTTCCTAGAACATTGGGTCCAATGATACATTTTGTGTATGGTTTTCGAGAACTTTAACGCAAATCTCCCCCGTTTTTATGTTTATTGTCTGGAAAAGCAGCTGATGTCCTCCCAAGTCCTCTGAGGATGGAGGAACGTTTGTGTGCATTTTCTTTTTCATTTCAAGTACAGAAGATCTATTATGGTTTTACTCTATAGCCATTGGCAACATGCCAACATAACACGATTCCATTATAATAGCATAGTATGCATTAGCATAATTGAATACAGCAGAAACCCACATACTTGGGAGACGCACCACAGCAGAGCAGCTCCAAGTGGCCTGCTCTCACGTCACACAGGCTCTAGTGTAGGAAAGGACAGCTTGCGTGCTGAAAACAAGAGGCGTACTGCTATTACTCTTTCCTACGGAGCATGGAAAAGATGGAAAAGATGTGACACAGGGTTGACAGGTCAATACTTGTGACACGGGATTGACAGGTCAATCATCAAGTTTGCGGACGACACTACAGTGGTAGGCTTGATTACCAACAACGACAAGACGGCCTACAGGGAGCAGGTGAGGGCCCTCGGAGTGTGGTGTCAGGAAAATAACCTCACACTCAACATCAACAAAACAAAGGAGATGATTGTGGACTTCAGGAAACAGCAGAGGGAGCACCCCCCTATCCACATCAATGGGACAGTATTGGAGAGGGTAGTAAGTTTTAAGTTCCTCGGCGTACACATCACGGACAAACTGAATTGGTCCACCCACACAGACAGCATTGTGAAGAAGGCGCAGCAGCGCCTCTTCAACCTCAGGAGGCTGAAGAAATTCGGCTTGTCACCAAAAGCACTCACAAACTTCTAGAGATGCACAATCGATAGCCTCCTGTCGGGCTGTATCACCGCCTGGTACGGCAACTGCTCCGCCCACAACCGTAAGGCTCTCCAGAGGGTAGTGAGGTCTGCACAACGCATCACCGGGGGCAAACTACCTGCCCTCCAGGACACCACTAACATTGAGTGGCTGCTGCCAACACACTGACTCAACTCCAACCACTTTAATAATGGGAAATGATGGAAAATGATGGAAAATATATCACTAGCCACTTTAAACAATGCTACTTAATATAATGTTTACATACCCTACATTACTCATCTCATATGTATATACTGTGCCCTATATCATCTACTGCATCTTTATGTAATACATGTATCACTAGCCACTTTAAACTATGCCACTTTGTTTACATACCCTACATTACTCATCTCATATGTATATACTCAATACCATCTACTGCATCTTGCTGCATCTTGCCTATGCCGTTCTGTACCATCACTCATTCATATATCTTTATGTACATATTCTTTATCCCTTTACACTTGTGTGTATAAGGTAGTAGTTTTGGAATTGTTAGGTTAGATTACTCATTGGTTATTACTGCATTGTCAGAACTAGAAGCACAAGCATTTCGCTACACTCGTATTAACATCTACTAACCATGTGTATGTGACAAATACATTTGATTTGAATACATTGCATTCAATGGGAAAAGATGTGTCACAGGGTTGACAGGTCAATACATAGCATTCAATGGGAAAAGATGTGTCACAGGGTTGACAGGTCAATACATTGCATTCAGTGGGATGATTGTCACAAGGATGATGCTTATGTCAATCCATTCCAGTCAATGGGAATAGATGAGTGTCAACCAGTTGACGCTTGTGTCAATGTATTGCGTTCAATTGGAAAAGGTGTTGTCACAGGTTTGACGCGTATGTCAATAAATTCCAGTCAATGGGAAAAGATGAGACTCACAGACAGACATACATGTCTCTCTCTCTCTCTAATCCCCCTCTACCTCTCTCTCCTCTTTGATTCCCTCTGTCTCTTTCTCTCTAGCTCCTCTTTACCTCACTCCCCCTTCTTGTACCACCTCTTTCCCTTTTTCTTTCTCTTTCTCCCTTTGTCTCTCTCTTCCATCTCTCTTTTTCCCCAATCCCTCCTTGACCCTCTCCATCTTCCCTCTCCCTCCTCTCATCTCTCGCTCTCCCTACTCTGTCAGTTGACTCTCTCGCTCCCCTCCCTCCCCTCCCGCCTTCACCCTCTCCATTTCTCCTCCCTCACTCTCCCCCCTTGATTATCTCTCCCTCCTTCATTCCATCGCTGCATCTCTTCTCATCTCTCTCTCCATCTCCCTCCTCTCTCTCCCACCTCCACAGACAGGACATTGACGCATAAGTCAATACATTGCAATTAAAGCAACAAGGATGGTGATACAGCTTGATAAATTGGTGAAAAACTCAGACAGACAGAGACCGACAGGCAGACAAATCAGTAGGCAGGCAAAGGCTGACAGACACACAAGACAGACAGATAGATAGAAATGCAGGCAGACAGACATAGGCAGACGGGCAGACCGAAAGAAAGACAGACACAGACAGTTTCAAGTTTCGAGTCAATCTAAACTAATGTGAACAATATCCTCTTCAGAATTCATTCTAAGAAGTCTCTTAACTTCTAGAACTGCAAGACCATTGTGTCCAATGGAGGTCAAAAATGATATTAGGTTGATTGACTTCAAATTTCATATGCCAGGTCATGACGGTCCCCTAGTCACAAATATGTCAAATTTGAAAAGATTCGACCGCTTCAAGTCTTTATGTTAAGAATTGACTGTCCTACAGAGAATAGAAGACAGTGTTTTTGTGAAACTTCAGGGAGAGTTTAAGGCACCATGTTGAGGATGAATTAAGCTATTTCCTGTTGCCACGGTAAGCTGCGCATCGACACAGGGCATCCCTATAAAGTCGCAATGGGTTGTGCGGAAGGACGGTTAGCTTGCGCAATTGCAGACCACAGGTGAGTCATGGTTATATGAGGGCTGTAGGAAATGCTTTCTTCTATGGAAGAAAGGCCTTGTTCTCCTGGGAACAAAGTTTTCACTGTTGAAGAGTTCCTTTCACATGGTCCGGCTTGCAAAAATATACATCTCACACTCATGGTTATGGGCTTAAAAAAATAAAACAACGGTACCATGTCAGATATAGAGTTGAAATGTATTCAATTATGAGTGTTCATCCCAATATTGCACATCACAGAAGACCGAAATATAACAAAACCGTTCAACATAAAAACACTGGATTTTCATCAGTCTTTATTCATTATGAAAAATATGAATAACATTCCACCCATGAAGCCAAAGAGGGCGCTTTTGGTCACTGACTGCAGGAACGGGCTACATAGAAGACAGTGTTTTTGTGAAACTTCAGGGAGAGTTTAAAGCACCATGTTGAGGATGAATTAAGCTATTTCCTGTTTTTCCGGTTATGTGTAGGGTTAGTGGACAAGAAGTTAGGGTTATGGCTCGGGTTGAGACAAAATGTAGAGATGAAGCAAAAGTTTAGGGTTAGGGTTGAAGCATAAGGTTTGAGCAAGTAGTAGATATGAAGCTAGGGTTAGGGTTGATGTAAACTAAAGTAGCAGGCGTTAAATAAATGCCTAAGCGAGGTTGAATATAGGGGAAAAGGAAGCTAGGTTGAACATACTACATCCCTGAAAACTGTCTGCCTGTCTATCTGTCGGTGTCTGTTTGTCTTTGTCTGCCTGTCTTCTGTCTGTCTGCCTGCCTGTTTTTCACCAATTTATCCATTGCAGCTGTATCACCCAACTTTTTTGACTGGAATGCAATGTATTGACTTGTGCGCGAATACCCTTGATGCATATTTATGTGTCAAATATCCTGTCTGTGGAGGTGGGAGAGAGGAAGGAGAGGGAAAGAGAGATGAGAAGATGGGGAGGTAGGGAAAGAAGGAGAGAGAATGGAGGGGGGAGTAGGGAGAGAGAGAGAGGGGGAGAAAGGGAGAGGGTGAAGGAGGGAGGGGGAAGAGAAAGAAGGGAGGGGAGAGAGTCAGACAGAGGTGGGAGAGGGGAGGGAGAGAGATGAGGAAGGGAGGGGAGAGAGAGAGAGAGGGAGGTAGGAGAAAGAAGGGAGAAAGAGAGAGATAAAAGAGAGAGAAGAGGAGGGCGAGAGAGAGAGAAAGGGTGGAGGGGGTGTAAGAAGGGGAAGGGAGAGAAGAGGAGGGGGGATAAAGAGGTAGAGAGAAAGAGATGGAGGGAGGCAAAGAGAAGGGGATGGATCGAGTGTATGTAGGGGTGTGTGTATTGACATAACCATCAATTGGTTGACGCTCATCTTTTCCCATTGAATGTAATGTACTGAGATAAGCATCAACCTTGTGATACTCTTATTTTCCCATTGAATTCAATGTACTGAGATAAGCGTCGACCTTGTGACACTCTTATTTTCCCATTGAATGCAATGTACTGAGATAAGTGTCACAAGGTTGACGCTTATTTTCCCAAGCTGACCACGACTCCATTTTGTTGATCCCTGCCTACAGACAGAAACTAAAACAAGAAGCTCCCACGCTGAGGTCTGTCCAACGCTGGTCCGACCAAGCTGACTCCACACTCCAAGACTGCTTCCATCACGTAGACTGGGAGATGTTTCGTATTGCGTCAGACAACAACATTGACGAATACGCTGATTCCGTGTGCGAGTTCATTAGAACGTGCGTTGAAGATGTCGTTCCCATAGCAACGATTAAAACATTCCCTAACCAGAAACCGTGGATTGATGGCAGCATTCGTGTGAAACTGAAAGCGCGAACCACTGCTTTTAATCAGGGCAAGGTGTCTGGTGACATGACTGAATACAAACAGTGCAGCTATTCCCTCCGCAAGGCTATCAAACAAGCTAAGCGCCAGTACAGAGACAAAGTAGAATCTCAATTCAACGGCTCAGACACAAGAGGCATGTGGCAGGGTCTACAGTCAATCACGGACTACAGGAAGAAATTCAGCCCAGTCACAGACCAGGATGTCTTGCTCCCAGGCAGACTAAATAACTTTTTGCCCGCTTTGAGGACAATACAGTGCCACTGACACGGCCTGCAATGAAAACATGCGGTCTCTCCTTCACTGCAGCCGAGGTGAGTAAGACATTTAAACGTGTTAACCCTCGCAAGGCTGCAGGCCCAGACGGCATCCCCAGCCGCGCCCTCAGAGCATGCGCAGACCAGCTGGCCGGTGTGTTTACGGACATATTCAATCAATCCCTATACCAGTCTGCTGTTCCCACATGCTTCAAGAGGGCCACCATTGTTCCTGTTCCCAGGAAAGCTAAGGTAACTGAGCTAAACGACTACCGCCCCGTAGCACTCACATCCGTCATCATGAAGTGCTTTGAGAGACTAGTCAAGGACCATATCACCTCCACCCTACCTGACACCCTAGACCCACTCCAATTTGCTTACCGCCCAAATAGGTCCACAGACGATGCAATCTCAACCACACTGCACACTGCCCTAACCCATCTGGACAAGAGGAATACCTATGTGAGAATGCTGTTCATCGACTACAGCTCGGCATTCAACACCATAGTACCCTCCAAGCTCGTCATCAAGCTCGAGACCCTGGGTCTCGACCCCGCCCTGTGCAACTGGGTACTGGACTTCCTGACGGGCCGCCCCCAGGTGGTGAGGGTAGGCAATAACATCTCCTCCCCGCTGATCCTCAACACTGGGGCCCCACAAGGGTGCGTTCTGAGCCCTCTCCTGTACTCCCTGTTCACCCACGACTGCAGGGCCACGCACGCCTCCAACTCAATCATCAAGTTTGCGGACGACACAACAGTGGTAGGCTTGATTACCAACAACGACGAGACGGCCTACAGGGAGGAGGTGAGGGCCCTCGGAGTGTGGTGTCAGGAAAATAACCTCACACTCAACGTCAACAAAACTAAGGAGATGATTGTGGACTTCAGGAAACAGCAGAGGGAACACCCCCCTATCCACATCGATGGAACAGTAGTGGAGAGGGTAGCAAAGTTTCAAGTTCCTCGGCATACACATCACAGACAAACTGAATTGGTCCACTCACACAGACAGCATCGTGAAGAAGGCGCAGCAGCGCCTCTTCAACCTCAGGAGGCTGAAGAAATTCGGCTTGTCACCAAAAGCACTCACAAACTTCTACAGATGCACAATCGAGAGCATCCTGGCGGGCTGTATCACCGCCTGGTACGGCAACTGCTCCGCCCTCAACCGTAAGGCTCTCCAGAGGGTAGTGAGGTCTGCACAACGCATCACCGGGGGCAAACTACCTGCCCTCCAGGACACCTACACCACCCGATGTTACAGGAAGGCCATAAAGATCATCAAGGACATCAACCACCCGAGCCACTGCCTGTTCATCCCGCTATCATTCAGAAGGCGAGGTCAGTACAGGTGCATCAAAGCTGGGACCGAGAGACTGAAAAACAGCTTCTATCTCAAGGCCATCAGACTGTTAAACAGCCACCACTAACATTGAGTGGCTGCTGCCAACACACTGACACTGACTCAACTCCAGCCACTTTAATAATGGGAATTGATGGGAAATGATGTAGATATATCACTAGCCACTTTAAACAATGCTACCTTATATAATGTTTACATACCCTACATTATTCATCTCATATGCATACGTATATACTGTACTCTATATCATCGACTGCATCCTTATGTAATACATGTATCACTAGCCACTTTAACTATGCCACTTTGTTTACATACTCATCTCATATGTATATACTGTACTCGATATCAGCTACTGTATCTTGCCTATGCTGCTCTGTACCATCACTCATTCATATATCCTTATGTACATATTCTTTATCCCCTTACACCGTGTATAAGACAGTAGTTTTGGAATTGTTAGTTAGATTACTTGTTGGTTATTACTGCATTGTCGGAACTAGAAGCACAAGCATTTCGCTACACTCGCATTAACATCTGCTAACCATGTGTATGTGACAAATAAAATTTGATTTGATTTGAATGCAATTACTGAGATAAGCGTCAACCTTGTGACACTTATTTTCCCATCTAATGAAATGTACTGAGATAAGCGTCAACCTTGTGACACTCTGTTGGGGAATAATCAGAATTAGTTGGTAACATAGGTAAGATGTTTTATATTCATCATGTTTGTAAGTTACTTCTCATCAGAATGTTATTTTTGTATAATACTGTGGCGGGGTTGCAGTATCTGTTCTATGTCAAGACTAAGTTGCTTGGGCCGGAGAGAGGAGAGAGGTCAAGCGTGTATCTCTTGGCTCCACAATGTCTGTGTGCCAGTCAGTGTGTCTCTGTGATCTTGTCAAGATAGGATGGATTTGATATATGGCTGTTGATATGGAGGATTTGTTTATGGTTCTGAGTTTGAGAAAATAACATAGTTTAGGAGACAAAGCTGAACGATAAATTATGCCTATGCTGTCTGGCTATGTGTGTCTTTGCTATAAAGGATCTCAGTTGAAATGTGTAAGGGACTCTCAGAGAATTCATTGATAGACACTGAATTGATCTGAGAGTCACAGGGTTGTGATAGAGCTCATTTAATTAAAAATGGACTTTGTGATAACTAATTCTGACTTGTGTGTGGTTTGCTCTCATGATTTGGTAAATAGAGGAAATTTCCACGACAACTCTTATTTTCCCATTGAATGCAATGTACTGAGATAAGCGTCAACCTTGTGACACTCTTATTTTCCCATCTAATGAAATGTACTGAGATAAGCGTCAACTTTGTGACACTCTTATTTTCCCATTGAATGCAAAGCATTCATCTAGTGTGTCAATAGATTGACACATTTTTTCCCAATGACTGCAAATTATTGCTGAGCGATTAACCAAAATGTAGGTTATTTTTTCAGTTTTTAAACAACTAATTGACCGACATCGGTACAATTATTTTAATTCCATGTTGTTCATTTTTTCCCCTGTGACCAGCTCAGTTTTTTCTAGAGATAAATCAGATCAAGTCTGAACTGTGCGATGTAGTAGGGAGTTGTATTTTCCTACAGGCCAAATTTATACATAGTTTAGTGCAGAAAACATGGTAATTAACTATAATGACCATAATCCATTAGGCGCCGGTCTGTGTGCGGCACACCGGAAAGGGAGAGAAGAGGCAGAAGACGCACGATCGAGAGGGATAGAGAGCAGTTGCTTCGGGAGGTATCTCTACCTGAAAATACATGAAGTGATTGATAGTTGGTGTTCAGCAGTCATAAAAGTATACATGATTTACTTTGAAGAACTACTAAAATAGTGATTTTGTCAGACAGCATAGGCAGCAGCTCTATAGAGATGAGATGATGACTTGCACAACAACTGAAATATTTTAAAGTAAAGTAATGTGAATAAATGATGGTTAATAAGTGATTAACCATCATTTATGGGTAATGGGCAGTCACTGCCATCATGGGATTTTTATAAATTGTTTTATTCTGTGTTACAGCATTCAACCCACATAATGCATTTGTTTCTTTTTTAATTAATCGAACCGAAATAAAAAAGCACTAATCGCTCAGTACTGTTGTAAATGCATTGACATAAACGTCTATCCTGTGACACAAATCTTTTCCCATTGAATGAAATGTATTGACATCACAGGATGTTTGTGGCAATTTAATTGGGGAGAACGGGATTGTGGTAATGGCTGGAGCAGAATCAGTGGAATGGTATCAAATACGTCAAACACATTGATTTCCAGGTGTTTGATGCCATTCCATTTGCTTCGTTCCGGACATTGTTATGAGCCCCCTCAGCAGCCTCCTGTGATGAACATAAGCATCAATTGGTTGAGAGACATCTTTTCCTATTGACTGATGTATTGACATGAGTGTCACAATGTTGATGCTTATCTTTTCTCATTGAATGCAATGTATTGACAGAAGAGTCAGTTGGTTAATGTTTTATTTTCCCATTGACTGCAATGTATTGACATAAGCATCAGTTGGTTGATGCTCATATTTTCCCATTGGCACCACAAAGCCTGCTGGGAGCATAACCAGTTGACATAGATTCAGATTTGGTCCAATCACAGACATCTGTTTTTCATAAGTTTGGACATCACAGTACAGGACATTATAGTTATGAAAAATAGAGTATAGTACATACAGTAGAGTACAGTAGAATAAAGAAAAGTATAGTTCAGTAGAGTACAGTATAATGTACTGTATTTTACCCAAATGTACTCTGCTCTGCTAAACTGTACTGTATTCTACTGAATTAAACTTTACCGTACTCTAAACTCTACTGAACTGTGTCGAACTGTAGCGTGCTGTTATAAATTGTGAAATTTAGCCTAGATATCTATAATTCGTTCAGATTTGGTCTGGTCTGGCCAAATGTGTACTTGTTTGGTTGCGGAGCTCATTGGAATAATACCCAGCATGCTTTGTAAGTATTTGTTTTAACATTTACATGTTGGACATTCAGCAGACGCTCTTATCCACAGCGACTTACAGTCAGTGCATCCAAATAAGGTAGACCTCTTTTCAACTTTCATTCAGAACCAAAAATGAACCTTATTTCTACATCTGGAAAATACTTCCAAAAGACGTCTTTTCAACGTAATTTCTCTCACTAGGGACTATGGCAGATAACAAAAACTGCGTGTTTCAGTCAAATATGAAATGAGAAGACATCATATAAATCCAACAGGCGCTGGCTGACAACGAGGTATTTCATGTTTGTGGCTGACGATTAAACAGGCCCCCCAATCATATTGGGATTGGTGAAGCCAGTTAGTGAAGGTATCCTCCATTTTATAAATTGTGGGGAACCACAAAAGAAAGCACTTGTCTGGGAAATTGAACTGTTGTCACTCACCTACATGTGAAGTTGTCTCTGTTGTGGAAGCATCATGTCAGACATGACATAATAGCATATTGACAGGGTGTTAAATTCCAATTCCCATCACGCCAGCAATAGAATGGAAAGCGTTGCATGTTAGCTACGTCGTTTTTATTCAAGGCTATGCCCGAGACAAAAACCTTCACCTTTTATCTCTGCCTCCAAATATACATGCACCTGTCTGTATGTCAGTTAATTCAAGGTTATTATAAGTGCAATTATGTATGACTGCCTTACGAGAACTAATTATTGAAGCAGCTAGCAGGCTATTGGAGTAGGCTTCTAGCCTTAGCAGTTCAGTCCTCTTCAATGGAAACCTAACATTACTCCGGAAGAGGTGACTGCAGTCTTTTACATTGTAAAATTCAGGGAACAACGCATCATTGTGTTTTTCTTTTGTATATCCGACTTTGTCTTGGTCTCACTATTCGGAAGTGTGGCATCTGAACAGCATTCCTGTGCTTCTATTTTGAGTTACAGTTCCCTAAAACACACACCAAACAACTCACAGGGATAGGTTCTACCCGTTTTGCCTCAGTTGGATCTAAAACAGTTCTCCCTCCTTCATTTCCTGTCTTACTGTTGACAGACAGTGGAGATGTTTGAAACGGTCTTTGTATACAGGAGACGCCATGAGGAAGTGCAGTCCCTGGACGTTTCTCCCTGCCATGTACTCTCTCTTCACAGCTGCTGGACTCTGGGTTGTGTAAGTACACATTTTTTTAAACACGATGTTTTTGCTATCTCACACACCATTTGGCTTTACAGCTGTGTGTATGTATGTGACATTAACAAAATGGTTCTCATTGGTTGCAGGTATTTCATAGCTGTTGAAGATGAGAAGATAACACCCCTGAGTTCAGAATACAAGTAAGGATTGTTTATAACGTAGCAATATGTTATTCCAGTTATTATGACCACGCACCAGTTTCTAAATATTACATGTAATTTTTCACAGCCGATCTGGCCCTAAATCCCCTCCATATATAAAGGTACAGAACACACCCTATACTAGTACCAACCTTACTGGTTACTAATCTTTACCTAGGTTTGGTGATTCCTGTCAATACAATTATATCTTTCTCTGTCTTCCCCCCTCTCTCAGCTTTGCAGGCAATGCTCCCCCGGCCAGCTGTGTATTTAGCCAGGTCATGAACCTGGCTGCCTTCGTAGGTAAGACTGACGCATGTTCTTCTGTTTATCTCCTGTATGAACATGGAAACAGTCAACATTGACCACTGAACCAAAAAAACAAATGGCAGGATAGACACACTAATAGAAACAAGGGGATGCACATTATAAAATGGGGAAGTGCTGTCTATTGCTTGGCATGCATTTAGTCAGTAGTTCCAATGACAGACCATGTAGTGCTCATTACAAAACAGTTGTTGAGGATGTTAGTATTGAGTTGGAACAAAAGCCTGCACATCATGTGGGTCCCCAGGCCCAGGAATGAACCCCCCTTATAAGGTTTCTCCTTTCAGGGTTCATCATTGGTGTCCTCAGATACCTGCAGCTGAAGCCCCAGGTCCACAAACCCTGGCTCAACATCAGCAGTCTGGTGTCCCTATCCCTGGCCTGCTTCGGCATGACACTGGTAGGAAACTTCCAGGTAGGAGTTACTGACCCTGTCCTAGACACTTCCCCCTAACTCCTAGAGACGGTCACTGGCCTACTTCATAGGAGTCTGACAACTCCTAGCCCCTACTGCCCAGACATTTATGAACCACTGATAAAATAGCCAAAAACCTCAACCTGGTTTGCAGTGATAATCAGATGTTTGCCAGAGGTTGTAGGGTCACAGTAAACATGAAACAGATAAGAGCCATGTCTGTTTTGTCTTTGTGTCTGGTCTAGTTGTCAAATGACAAGGAGCTCCACAACATTGGGACGTACATGACGTTTGGCCTGGGAACGTTGTTCTGCTGGGTTCAATCTGTCATCACCCTGAAAGTCAACCTTAGGAACGAGGGTCGGAGGGCAGGCATCCCTCGCTTCGTGCTGTCTGGGGCCCTCACCGCCTGCATGCTTTTCTGTATCCTTCCTCTGGCTTTGGCTTGCACCAGGGACTCACCCTCGTCACTTAGCAGACGCTTTTACAAAGTGAATTAAGACACAGTTAGTATAATATTATGGGTATGTGGGCTGGATACAGCTGTAGAGGTGGAAACCTTGCTTTCACTTATTCAACAGTTCGTTCAGTGTTTACCTCGAAGGAAGCAAGAAATTAGGCATTTTATGTTTTGTATAGTGTTCGTTTGATCCTTAACTCCCCCGGTTCAGACTTTGCCCTGATTGCGCAGCGTCTTCACATGCATGCGGCGCGAGCGCAGTGGGCGCTGGTCATCTTCTTTCTGAGCTTCCTCGCAACCTTCGCCATCGAGTTCAGACACTGCCACTTTGAGATCGTCTGCACCGACAACCGCGACCCGCCTCTCAGCAACTTTCTCAGAGGTGTCCGTGTACCAGTCGGACCAGCTATAGCTTTGGAGTGCTACAAAACAGTTAAGTTGTGTCGGGGGGAATGTACAAATTAACATGAAGTCTTTAGGAGGTCAAGGGCTCCAGTGGGTGTCAGTTACTCAACCACTACACTAACAATTTCATTGAAGACATGAACATGGATGTTTATCATGTAGCTGTGAGTTGGAGAACTCATGTCTCAAGATTAATAGTGACACCACGCCTCACTGACTTTCAGATGAATGTATAGTGGGGAGAACAAGTATTTGATAACCTGCAAAATCAGCAGTGTTTCCTATTTACAAAGCATGTAGAGGTGTAATTTTTATTATAGGCACACTTCAACTGTGAGAGACGCAATAAAATGCTAATTAATTACAAATCATACAATGTGATTTTCTGGGTTTTAGATTCCGTCTCTCACAGTTGAAGTGTACCTATGATAACAATTACAGACCTCTACATGCTTTAAGTAGGAAAACCTGCAAAATCGGCACTGTAGCTTAGTCCTCAAAATGTGGGAGTCCAATCACCCTCTCCCAGTTTGGATTCTACCCAACTTCCTCTACCGGCATGAGGTTTTCTGCTGCGTTCGCTCGCTTTCCTGTCTACCTCTATTTTCAGCCTGACTTAAGACAGACCATTTGTGAGGAAGTCTCAGCCTCTGAAGATCAGTACAGTGGTATTACTTTTTAGGTCATCGCTCAGGTACAATGATGCCATTCTGAACCATATCACTGTTGCTCCCATTAAACAAGTCACGGGAATCCTTTTCAGTGTTCTCTCCCACTGCATGTGATTTAGTACAACAATTGGCTTTGTCATTCGAGCATAACTGACACATGCATCTGTGTTATACTGCTGTTCGTTAGAACATTAAAATGATTTTACACAATAAAACCTGTCTTTGCATTCTGATTAATGTACTGTACAAGATTGAGTATAGCCCAATGTGACTCAATGGAAACAAACACAGATTTTGAACCACATTAGTTAAATACAAATAAAGTGATCAACTTAAATATGTTTTTTATTTAAAATGCTTAAAAAAAGGTGAAAGAAACCCTGGGAGGTTCCTTAAAATGTGCAGTCTGCAGACTGGTACGACTCTTGGTACCCTGGGTGTAGCCTAGATACCCGACTGTTTCTGTGTTCAACAACGCTACACAGTTACCTGGCTAAGACAACGACATGTTGGCTAGAGCAGAAACAGACTGGCACCCAGGCTCCTCTTAGTGCACTCCCAAAATCCTTGGATCAATGGCCGACCCTCCCATTCCCCTCCCCTTGGACAAACAGTTCTTATGAGAGTGGCCTGGTTCAATTTCGGTTAGTAGCTTCTTCTCATAGCCCACTCCCCTTCAGAGTCTGTAAGGACCAGATAGGGGAAAGCAATAGCTCCACCTGGCTCTCCAATAGGCTTAAAAAAGGAGCGTCAATCACTTTGCTTTTACCATTCCAGTCCTTTGATAAGATCTAAGGAGCAGTAGGTGCTAGGGGAAGAGGCTAGGGAACATGATTGAACGGGGCTAGTGAGTAAGTGTTCTTCCTCTCTCTAGCTGTGTTCCAATTCTCTCCCAAGTGTACACTCATTACTCCCCCTCATGTATTTAAAAACAAAAAAAGGTGTTAGATAGATTTGCCGAAACCTCCCATGCGTACACTTATCCAGTACCTTTACATCCACAAGGGGGGAGTCAATGAGTGCACACTGAGGAGGAAAAGGGCAGAATTCGAACGGCAGCATCTCTCCCCTCCAGTGTTAAACGCCGCCCGTCACTTCCAGTTGGCTGAAAGTTGTAATGAGGTTATAGTGTGACCTCTCCTCCTCCGTCAGCTCCATGTTCCCCGGCCGCACCACCACCGCCACGTTCACACCCGCATCCTCCGCTGCCTTGGCCTCTGCAGGGAAGAACAAAAGCACAAATATCCTCCTCTCGATCATGCTCACTGAGTCACACTAGGATCCCAGGACAGCAGGCTCACCCAAGTCCCAGTGACGGTGTAACAGAGGCACTAACCCTTGGTTGTAAGCTAAGCTAACAACCTACACAACAAAGGAAGGTAGAACATTAAAGGTGATTGTGGGGCCAGCCTGAGGCAGCCGTGTGGCTCTCCATGCGATGGCATCCGCTTCCCCTCAGGGTAGGGTGACCACATTTAAAAATATCCAAATCAATGAGTTTGAAGGACATTCGCACCCCTCCACTAATGTAGCCCATTGAATATCTTTATACAAAATGCATCCTCCAACTGCAACATCTGCCTATGAAATTAGTATTTGTAATACCCTCAAAACACCAAGTCAGGCTACCTAATATGGACAATTCTTCACATTTTACAGTGAAATGTCCAAACTGCATGCCAATCATTTGATCTCAAATCGGTTTCATTGGAATATTCATTTAGATCTTCTTGAATGACTGTTTTGTGAGAAAATGAGAAAAGATTGTGTTAAACTATATAGCCTTAGTTTTTTTTTCTTCTCTCCAATCAAAATCCCATTCTGCCTCGCTGTGGAGTTTTGATTGCATTTGATTTTTTATAAATGTACTATTCAGCTAACCATTTTTAAAATCTCAAGAAATTAGTAACAGTAACATTATACTATGCTATTATATAGAATACTATTTCAACCGTGTGATATTCCAAGACATGGATTCAGCTTTGATCCAACTTTACTAGATGAGCACCACTGTAAGAAGTGGCACTGCTCCTGCAGCACTACACCCCTTCTCCCGCTGCACTGAATGAGCCAACTGAAGCACACCTAGCCTACTCTTTTGGTGATGCGCAAAAAAAAACTAAATAAATAAACACACACCACATGTGGCTGTTTTATGAAAATCTGGGAGTGTGTGGCCAAGGAAACATTTCTGGTTGGTCTCAGGGAATGTATAACGGGATTGAGTGAAGTAGTAGAAAATATGATGAATGAGCAACTAATGAGCATAGAGAGCCTCAAGTTTGACAATCACCCTATAGCCCATCTTTCAGTCTAATACAGCTGTGGACTTACTCTTCATCAGCTTTTTGTAAGTAGTTAGGCCTAACTGTCCTCTGAGTTCAGCTGGAATTTAGCCCGAAAGGATTTGAGAAATGTCATTGGTTGACATTGGCCTGTGTCTCGTCTTGCACAGAATCAGATCTCAGCAACGATTGGAGAAGTGTTCAACACCCCTGTACCAAATCCTAATGATATAGGCCTACATCATTCCATAAGCCTAACTGCAAGAGACCGGTTCGAATGAAAAACGGGACAAATGTAAAATAAGAAATTTTAATTTGTTGATAAAATGCAGGACATAACAGTATAGTTGCGGGATGGGGGACAAAGGGCCAAACTGCTGGACTGTCCCGCGCAATCCGAGACATGTAGTCGCCATACCTCAGGGGAGGCTCGCACTCTGATGCAGTACAGCATATAGCTCTAACACTGTACTAATTTAACGCTGATAGAACAGCCTTTCCAAGTGCTATTCTGCTCTAAAGCAGGGCTAGCTACATGGCTTCAGTTATCAGGTAAACGTATCATCTTCCTTCATGTTACCCAATAGGTTATTGAGAACATGCGTGTCCATAAAACAGTCCATAAAACAGGAAAATAAATACAAGTTAAAATATGCCCATTTGATATTCTATAAGCAGCATATGTACTTGTCTAATGCAAGCTGGGTTGTTGTAGTTTAGGACAAGCCCTTTGACAAGCAAGTGGGAAATTCCACTGTGGAACTCAGTCATAGCTAAGGTTGGCAAAGCTTCGGAGGCTGATCCAGCTAGGTAGAAAGGCTCTGGCCCAAACAATATGTAAAGAGCATTCACCGTTGAACTCATTTGCCTGCTACAACACTTACCCCGTGTGATATCTGTCAGGAACATGATTTCCTCAGACAGGCAGCCCATTCTCTCCGCAATTCTCTCATAGCTTTTACTTTCTACTTTGGCGCCTATGTTGGTGTCGAAGTGGCCATCAAATAGCTGAAAGGATAAAGAATCTGAAGTTAGCTGGGAGTAGGACTACAAAATTCCAGGACTAGGACTACAAAATTACAGGACTACAAAATTCCTTCAAATTACACAACTTGGCATTATAGCCTAACTATTGTCTAGTTAGGCTATAACACAGAAAATAAAAATTGTGATAACTGCACTGTGATTTATTTTGTGAGACCCCCCCCCACCCATCATTGTTTATCGATTGACTTTTTCTAAACGTTAACAATCCCAACTGTGTTTCAATATTCACACCCCTAATTACAATGAACCAGAGAGATTAGTGTGTGTTCTAAAAAGTTTATAAAAGAGAAGAGTTCCTTACATCTAGGACATCTCCCTCTACAGAGTATCCAAACAGTAGTTTCTGGGCTTCCACGCTGCCAGATGAGTAGATATAGACCTTCAGGCCTTGCAGTCTCCACCTCCTGATGGATGGAACCACATCCTGGTACAGCCTGGTTCACACGCACACACACATTAGTAATACGGTCAGGATGAGTCAACAGGACTCCAGACAATGATGGTTTGAAGGGGACATTTGGAAGAAATGCAGCAGTACAATAGGACTTGATCCTCTCACAGGCAGTTTAGAAACAATTAGCATTAATACCACTACATTAAGACTAAACACAACCTGTAGATCTCCATTCCTGCAGGGGAAAAAAATAATAATCTCTCAATCTGTGCACAGATACAGTTGTGGCCAAATATATTGGCACCCTTGTCCTTCCCTTAAATAAATTTCCCATTTCTTCTAAAATAAGTTGAACTGGAAAATAAACCAACGACATATGGCAACGTAGTATTAGAGCGTATCCACACAATTTTACACAAAAGTATGGGCTCATTCAGATCAAAAAGTGTTGCACCATTTCCATTACTCATGACAGGCTGGCAAGAATCTATCCAAATTTCAACCCCAAGTGTTTGTGATGGTGAGGAATTTCCTCACCTTCCGCCCCGTTCAAAAAATGCAGAACTAAGAACAGATATAGCCCGTGGTTCACTCCAGACCTGACTGCCCTTGACTAGGACAAAAACATCCTGTGGCGGACTGCAATAGCATTGAATCGTCCCCACGATATGCAACTGTTCAGGGAAGTCAGGAACCAATACACGCAGTCAGTTGGGAAAGCAAAGGCTAGTTTTTTCAAGCAGAAATTCACATCCTGTAGCTCTAACTCCAAAAAGTTTTGGGACACTAAAGTCCATAGAAAGCAAGTACAGCACCTCCCAGCTTTCCACTGCACTGAGGCTAGGTAACACGGTCACCACTGATAAATCCATGATAATCGAAAATGTCAATAAGCACTTCTCAACGGCTAGCCATACCTTCCTCCTGGCTACTCCAATCCCAGCCAACAGACTATTTTTTTCTACTGTGTTATTGGCTTGTTTATCGTTTACTCCATGTGTAACTCGTGTTGTCTGTGTCACACTGTTTTTGCTTTCTTGGCCAGGTCGCAGTTGCAAATGAGAACTTGTTCTCAACTAGCCTACCTGGTTAAATAAAGGTGAATAAAAAAATACAAAAAAATGTTAAAGCTCAGAGGCTTAGATTTTTACTGCACCCTGCAATCACACCTGCAACCCTGTACATGTGACCACTGAGGCTGTCCTGCTTTACGTTAGTTTTAACAGTGGCCATGTAGGCTACTTGATTAGAATGTAGGCCTACCAGTGGCCTACCATCTAAAACAATGGAGAAAATAAATGCATTGCATAACATTTTAACATGGAAATATCTGTTCTGGTATGTAGCCAATATGTGGTGTTCAATGTAGGCCTACATTCCATGAGACTTTTGAAAATAAACATGCAGGGCATTAACCTGTTTATCCACTTGTCCTTCAGACAAGGATGTGACTGAAAATGTTGTGCTTGATGCAAGAAAACACTTCAAAATAAAATGCATTATTATTCCCATACCATTATTACAGAGAATCAGACAAATGATGCTACCCTCTGCCTCCACTTAGCTTATTCAAGCCGGTCTCAAAATATCGATACCTGACTCACTTTTCGGTCTAGAAATGTATACGTTTTGTGCCCTTGTAGGAAGCAATCACTCCCTTAGACTACAAATCATCTAACTGGGCTAATAACTCACTAACTAGCAAAGGATTTGAACAGAATATGCACACGTGGCTATATGCAGCTCTCGCTTTACATCTCAAAACAAGCTCATCTACTGCTGACCGCTCATGCTGTAAACACAGTCCAGTTCAAAGTAAATGGCACAGATCCATATGTTCTACTTGCATAAAGGCCTACTGCAGCTCAGATTGTTTATGCCGCACCGGTCTGTGTACACTAGAGTATGGGCGGAGTCGTGCGTGTCAATGCAATAGAATCCTACTCTGATGCGTTCTGCCTACAACAAAATTTGTTTTGGTATGTTGCATTGAAAGTGGCTAATATTGCGTTGATTTAATCACAATTGCCACAGTAAAGGGAAACATTGATATTGTTAACAGTGGTCACAAGCCAAGATCTACCACTCCTATTTTTTTATATATTTTTTAAAAACATAACCCTATGCAACATTAACTAATTAAAAACAGAACTGTGGCAATAAGGTTTGTACAGTAAGCTATAGGCCCAATACAATATAACCGCATATTGGCTTTGCTTGAATTGCCCTGCCAATGCATTCCAGAAATGCACTCCAGAAATAAATCTCACTCTTGCCGCCTGCTATCAACCCCCCTCCGCTCCCAGCTGTGCCCTGGACACCATTTGTGAATTGATCGCCCCCCATCTAGCTTCAGAGTTCGTTCTGTTAGGTGACCTAAACTGGGATATGCTTAACACCCCGGCAGTCCTACAATCTAAGCTAGATGCCCTCAATCTCACAAATCATCAAGGAACCCACCAGGTACAACTCTAAATCCGTAAACATGGGCACCCTCAGACATTATCCTGACCAACTTGCCCTCCAAATACACATCCACTGTTTTCAATCACGATCTCAGCGATCACTGCCTCATTGCCTGTATCCACGGTCAAATGGCCACAACCTCATCACTGTCAAACGCTCCCCAAAACACTTCTGCGAGCAGGCCTTTCTAGTCGACCTGGCCCGGGTATCCTGGAAGGATATTGACCTCATCCCGTCAGTCGAGGATGCCTGGTCATTCTTTAAAAGTAATTTCCTCACCATCTTAAATAAGCATTCCCCATTCAAAAAATGCAGAACTAAGAAGAGATATAGCCCTTGGTTCACTCCAGACCTGACTGCCCTTGACCAGCACAAAAACATCCTGTGGCAGACTGCAATAGCATTGAATCGTCCCCACGATATGCAACTGTTCAGGGAAGTCAGGAACCAGCAGACGCAGTCAGGAAAGCAAAGGCTAGCTTTTTCAAGCAGAAATTTGCATCCTGTAGCTCTAACTCCAAAAAGTTTTAGGACACAAGTCCATGGAGAACAAGAGCAGCTCCTCCCAGCTTCCCACTGCACTGAGGCTAGGTAACACGGTCACCACTGATAAATCCATAACAATCGAACATTTCAATAAGCATTTCTCAATGGCTGGCCATGCCTTCCCCGCCCCCCAGTACTTTAAAAATATATATTTTTTTTTAAATATTTTTTAAAGAGGAAAATACCTTTGGGTCTCCACACCTTGTTATTGGAATTTCAACATTGCAAAGCTAATTAAAATTTTTGTTCGTAAAAAAACAAGTGGCATGGACAAAATGATTGACACTCCGGAGGTAGTACTTAGTTGCACAGCCTTTGGCCAAGATAACTGCCAACAAATCCAATGAGCTAGCTGCACCTTTAAAAACGGGCAATTTGGCACTCTTCAGCAGAAAAGCAACCCCACAGCATTATCAAACCTCACCCATGTTAGATTGTAGGGAGGGTGTTCTTTTCTTTGAATGCTTCCTTTGGTCGTTGGTAAACATACGAAGAACCCACTGCTGAAGGAGACAAGAAAGCCTAATTGAACTTCTCAAAAACCCAACTAAACAAGCCCAAATTCTAGGAAACTTCTGTGGATCATTGAAACAAAATTAGAGATCTTTGGCTATACAGATCAATGATGACCAAATGAAGTGTTCAATGAAAATAACATCCTCCCTACAATCAAACATGGGAGAGGTTTGATAATGCAGTGGGGTTGCTTGCTGGGACTCCCTAAAAACACCACTTCGATACAGCGTCAACCGGAAGAAGCTTTTCATAGCAGGTTAGGAGAGCATTTTCACTAACCCTAACCTCATCCCAATTCTCCTAAACTGCTGCGTAAGTCACTTCCGGTCGTAGCTGTATCGAAGTGGCGTGTTCTTAGGGAATCTCTTGCTTGGCTGCCTCTGGTACTGGGGGCCTTGAACGTGCGCAATGCATCATGAAATCAGCAGATTATCAGGTGTCTGAGTCAAATGTTCAACCCAGTGTGCAAAAACTGGGTCTCCATTGAAGTCTGTGGTTCTTACAGCATGACAACTCCGAACACACATCAAAAAGCACCCAGTAATGATTCAAGAAGAAAACGCTGAACTGTTCTGGAGTGGCCAGCGAAGAGATGTAAATCCCATCCAAAACCTATGGTGAGATCTGAAAACAGCAGTTGGTTGAGGGAACCCCTCAGACATTAAAGAATTATAGCAGTTTGCTGCTGAAGAGTGGCCCAAATTGCCAGTAGAAAGGTACAGCAAGCTCATTGATGGATATAAGAACCAAAGGCTGTGAATGTCTAACTAACAAGTTTGCCAAAAGGCACTTTATGACTCACACCATGAGAAACAAGATTCTCATGATGAAACCAAGATTGAACTCTTCGGCCTCAATGCCAAGCGTCACATCTGGAGGAAACCTGGCACCATCCCTAAGGCGATGCATGGTGGTAGCAGCATCATCATGTTGTAGGGATGTTTTTCAGCGGCAGGGACTGGGAGACTAGTCAGGATTGAGGCAAAGACGAATGGAACAAAAAAACAGAGGTCCTTGATGAAGTCCTAAGCACTCTGGCCAGGTTCACAGACTGGGGTGAAGGTTCACCTTCCAATAGGACAACAACCCGAAGCACACAGCCAAGACGACGTAGGAGTGGCTTTGGGGCAAGTCCCTGAATGTACTTGATTGGCCCAGCCAGAGCCCGGACTTGAACCCGATCTAACATTTCTGGAGAGAACTGAAAATAGCTGTGCAAGCAACACTCCCCATCCAACCTGACAGAGCTTGAGAGAATCTGCAGAGAAACTCAGCAAATACAGGTGTGCCAAGCTTGTAGCGTCATACTGTAATCGCTGCCAAAGGTGCTTCAACAAAGTAAAGAGTGAATACTTACGTAAATGTGATATTTCCATATTTTGTTTGTTGATAAATTAGCAAAAACTTCTAAAAACCTGTTTTTGCTTTGTCATTATGGGGTACTGTGTGTCGATTGATGAGGGGGAAAATGATTTAATCAATTTTAGAATAAGGTTGTGACGTTACAAAATGTGGGAAAAGTCAAGGGGTCTGAATACTTTCCGAAGGCACTATTTGTCAGGAACTGCAGCTCTGTCTTATGTTAACCACAAAATTATATCTGGGATATTTGCACTAAAATCGATTTAGGATTCATCCCTCATACAGTACCCTCAGTGCAATAAAAGGAAAACTTCTGTCTACTTACTCGCCTTTGATTCTCCCAGCAGTGTAGGCCGCCCTCCACATGTGTCCCTGCAGCTGTTTCAGGGCTGTGGTCTTCCTGTCTGAAGCCATCTGCCACAGCACGTTGTCCACCACCTCTCTGATGGCTTTCTCCTCGTCCGTGTGCCCAGACTGGTCCAGGGCGTGCTGTGCACATGCTCGGTTCAGACGCAGGTCCTCCTCAACCTAACATGATGAAAGGATCAGCACAGGGTCAAGGGTTAATCAGGGTCATGTTCATTAGGGAGCAGGGTTTGAATTAACTATCGACAACTCTTGGGGTTATCCAACATTGAAGACAGACCGCTCTTGGCCGACTGAAAACTGTTAATTCCTGTAAATTAGATATGGTAGCCGCCACGCTATTATGAGAACTTCTCACTGTTCTGCATTCTGCAAATCAATAAGCTCAATGGAGGAGAACTCATTAGCTCCAGTCACAGACCACCTGGCTGCATCCCTTATTGAAGAACCCAATGTTACAGAATTTACTGTAGTCAAGTGTTTCTCGGATGTAGATAGCTTTCCATGAATTATGTCAGTGTTCCTCAACAACCCCCCCACCGATCTAGTCAGTCAAATGACCGATCTAGTCAGTCAAATGGTAGTTTTGATCTAAAGCAGTCAAGTGGCCCTCAAAGGAGTTCAACCACCCTAGTTTGCCAGTCCTTCCCTGGTGTAAAAAAACAACAAAGAGCTTCCTGCAGTAGGTCTGCTAGACTTCAGCAGCCAGTGAACATGAGTACAGCTCTGAATGCTTGTCTCATCGCTTCCACTCATGTCATCCCAACTGACAGGATGCAGGGCACTTATGGCCCAGCAGCTAATCAAATACACCCATTAATCTGTGACCTACATAGCTATACTCAGGGGGAAAAAAAGAAATATCCCTTTTTCAGGACCCTGTTTTCAAAGATTAGTAAAAATCCAACTAACTTCACATCTCTTCATTGTAAAGGGTCTAAACACTTCCCATGCTTGTTCAATGAACCAAACAATTAATGAACATGCACCTGTGGAACGGTCGTTAAAACACCAACAGCAGATAATTAAAGTTACAGTTATGAAAAGTTAAGACACTAAAAAGAGAGGCCTTTCTACTGACTCTGAAAAACACCAAAAAGAAAGATGCCCAGGGTCCCTGCTCATCTGCGTGAACATGAATTAGACATGCTGCAAGGAGGCATGAGGACTGCAGATGTAGCCAGGGCAATAACTTGCAATGTCCGTACTGTGAGACGCCTAAGATAGCGCTACAGGGATGGACAGCTGATCGTCCTCGCAGTGGCAGACCACGTGTAACACCACCCGCACATCACACCTGCAGGACAGGTACAGGATGGCAACAACAACCGCTCGAGTTACACCAGGAACGCACAATCCCTCTATCAGTGCTTAGACTGTCTGCAATAGACTGAGAAGCGCTAGACTGAGGTCTTGTAGGCCTGTGTAAGGCAGATTCTCACCAGACATCACCGGCGCCTATGGGCACAAACCCATCGTCGCTGGACCAGACAGGACTGGCAAAAAGTGCTCTTCACTGAAAAGTCGCGGTTTTGTTTCACCGGGGGTGATGGTCGGATTCGCCTTTATTGTTGAGGAATGAGCGTTACACCAAGGCCTGTACTCTGGAGCGGGATCGATTTGGAGGTGGAGGGTCCTTAATGGTCTGGGGTGGTGTGTCACAGCATCATTGGACTGAGCTGTTTGTCATTGCAGGCAATTTCAATGCTGTGCATTACAGGGAAGACACTCTTCCCTCATGTGGTACCCGTCCTGCAGGCTCATCTTGACATGACCCTCCAGCATGACAATGCCACCAGCCATACTACTTGTTCTGTGCGTGATTTCCTGCAAGACAGGAATGTCAGTGTTCTGCCATGACCAGCGAAGAGACCGGATCTCAATCTCATTGAGCACGTCTCGGACCTGTTGGATCGGAGGGTGAAGGTTTGGGCCATTCCCCCCAGAAATGTCCGGGACCTTGCAGGTGCCTTGGTGGAAGAGTGGGGTAACATCTCACAGAAAGAACTGACAAATCTGGTGCAGTCCATGAGGAGGAGATGCACTGCAGTACTTAATGCAGCTGGTGGCCACATTCTAGATACTGACTGTTACTTTTGATCCCCCCCCCCTTTTGTTCAGTGACACATTAATATATTTCTGTTAGTCACATGTCTGTGGAACATGTTCAGTTGTTGAATCTTATGTTCATACAAATATTTACTCATGTTAAGTTTGCTGAAAATAAACACCGTTGACAGTGACAGGACGTTTCTTTTTTTTGCTGAGTTTATATATTTGGGCCAAACCCACTGTAGATGCCCAACTCTGAACTGCTGATTCATAATGTACTAATCTGAGGCATACCACATAAGCAATCATTAACAGTTTCAACAAAGAACAAGGTACATGTTTTCACCCAGAATGTATGCATATTCTGTCTGATGTGTGAGGTTACTGCTGACTGCTCATCATTGTCCACGGTTTTCAGAAAACCAGTTACCTGTTTCTTCAGGAGATGCACATCTTGTTTGCATTCATCTTCTTCCCAATGCGCAGACAGATGCTCTTCAAGATGATCTTTGATGTATGGGAATAAAATGTCCTACAGGAGAAAATAGCACTATTAGCATATAGCTAGCTAGCTGTCATTCATTACCTAGTGTGCACCATTCGACTCCCCTTGTTCATGGATGTTGAAAAGACAGACATTTGGTTTGTCCACAATGTCCTTGATTTCAAGGTCTACATGCATTTTTGGACATCTAATTGGTTCAGCTTTGGTCCAGTCCAAATCATATCAAATCAGTCCATCTTTCACAAGTTTGGAGTGCACAGTACAGTAGAGCACAGTACAGTTGAGTCTAGTTCAGTACAATACAGTAGAGCAGCTTATCGTAAAATACAGTATAATGTACTATATTGTACTGTAAGGAATTAATCTGTGCTCTACTGTACTTAGCTCAAATTTAGACACCTTTAATTATTTAATCTATTAATAAACTGGGTCTGAAGGGCAATCCATAGCAACAGCTTGCGAGATATCACCAAACCCGTTGCTGTACCCGTTTTAGCAGCACCCGTTTTAGCAGCACGTGCCCAGTGTTGGGGATGCTACCCCCACCCCCCCCCAATCCAATTGAACGATTCCTAAACTGTGCACTCGCATAGCACGCTTTCACATCTAGACAGGTAAACAGACTGCCTGCAATCATACCAAATCCTGCCTGTGGTTCACGAGCACTAGCCAGAGGCTGCGATATACATTGATGTTATTTTATTGACTGTATCAAATCGATGTAAAGCAAGCAAGCTACGCTAACGGTGTTAATTTTGGCAGCTATTTTAGATGTAATCTTAAAATACCTTTTAGTCTTACGTCACCGTTTGATAATGTCATCCTTCGTTAGTTTTAGTTCAGTCGACTAAACCTCTGGACAATTTTAGTCTAGTTTTAGTCAGCCATTTTAGGTCACAATATAGTCCGTGCATTTTTTTCTATTAAATAATGAATATTTAGGCAACCTCTAACTTCCATCATGTGCACATTCAGATAGGCCTAGATGTACAAGGCTACTATATCCCCTTGTATACTTTAGCTGGCAACATTGATATTGTGTCAGATTGTAACCAATGCCAGCCATAATTAACCATGTAGGATATAAAGCCTACAGGTTACACAATTTACAACTGATTTTCTCCCCATCATAACCATCAAGGGGTTCAATAACAGTGGTTTCCTTGAAAATGGGAGAATTTTTGCTTTCCAAAAATGCCAGAAAGTATTACTGTACTACTAATATCATTCATTTTTCCCCATTGGAAAAAAGCAACCGCAACTCGCATTTGTCAACTGAGGCCACACAGATGAATGCAAAATTGCCTACGTTAAAGTAAGAGCGAGAGAGTGTAAACATTGGTTCTAGTTGAGTTTAGTTACAAGTCAAGTGTCTTGGCTTCAGATCAGTTCAAACGATTGACGAGTAACTGAAGTGACCACCTGGGAGCTGTTTGGGAGACGACGCAACTGAATTTAAAATTTTACCAATGTGAGGATTGCATGTCATATTCTGCATGCATGAAGGTTTAGGAATAGATAAAAGATGAAAGGGAGCTTGATGTCAAATTGATTGTCCATTACTGTCACATGGCATTTGTCTCGTCACATTTGTGTCAAATAAAATGAAGTTATTAGTAATAGTTTGTCAAGAAAAATAGGTTGATGAGTAGTTGTTGATGAAATTAACACTACACCAGCGAACTACCTAGCTAGCAAGGATAATTGTGGCTAATTAACCAAATTCCAACGTCTGGATAAGACGTATTTTCAACGTCATTTTGCTCATTGGGTAGCAATCGGTCTAGCAAAGAATGTAACTTGCGAGCTACAATACACACCTCAAATGCCATATATTAAACTCAGCTCGTTGTCCTACCTTCACAAACGTTATTGGTGTCGTGGTTCCTTCAATATCCAGCAAAAGTGCGGTAGTGTTTGCAGGGATTAAAACCATATCCATGTTTCTGTCTAAATCCACCAAGTATGGCGATTGTTAGTTAAGCTATCTACTCAGCTATCCAGGTTGAAAAAAATACGGTAGCCAACCTAAGAAAGAGGACAACCAATTCCTTTCCAAGTCGTGTTAGGTTCCTTTTCAATTAGCTAATGTTGGGTAGTGGAGGCTCGTCACGTCAGCAGACCCATTTGAACGTTCTCAACACATTGAGCGTGCATAATAATAGCCGCGTGCCCAGGAAGTGTTCTGCTTCTTTGGTATCTTCTTCTTTGATGAGGCTTAACAGCGGTTGGCATCCTATACATGTTGCATTACCGCCACCTACTAGACTGGAGTACAACTCCCTTATACTTTGCTTGAAAATAAATTAACAAATACCATCTAACAATACTACACACACACACAAAAATACCACCCTACTCCATTATTTAAATCTATTTATTCCTACCTCAAGCCAAAAACCGAAAGGAATTTCGGATTGTTCTTATTTTCCTCAATTAAGTTAGAAAAATAGGATGATCGAGCAGCAGTAAGGGCCCCATCATAGCACTGAGACGGCACTTGTGAAGGTGGTAAATGACATTTTAATGGCATCGGACCGAGGCTCTGCATCTGTCCTCATGCTCCTAGACCTTAGTGCTGCTTTTGATACCATCGATCACCACATTCTTTTGGAGAGATTGGAAACCCAAATTGGTCTACACGGACAAGTTCTGGCCTGGTTTAGATCTTATCTGTCGGAAAGATATCAGTTTGTCTCTGTGAATGGTTTGTCCTCTGACAAATCAACTGTAAATTTCGGTGTTCCTCAAGGTTCCGTTTTGGGACCACTATTGTTTTCACTATATACTTTACCTCTTGGGGATGTTATACGAAAACATAATGTTAACTTTCACTGCTATGCGGATGACACACAGCTGTACATTTCAATGAAACATGGTGAAGCCCCAAAATTGCTCTTGCTAGAAGCATGTGTTTCAGACATAAGGAAGTGGATGGCTGCAAACTTTCTACTTTTAAACTCGGACAAAACAGAGATGCTTGTTCTAGGTCCCAAGAAACAAAGAGATCTTCTGTTGAATCTGACAATTAATCTTAATGGTTGTACAGTCGTCTCAAATAAAACTGTGAAGGACCTCGGCGTTACTCTGGACCCTGATCTCTCTTTTGAAGAACATATCAAGACCATTTCAAGGACAGCTTTTTTCCATCTACGTAACATTGCAAAAATCAGAAACCTTCTGTCCAAAAATGATGCAGAAAAATTAATCCATGCTTTTGTCACTTCTAGGTTAGACTACTGCAATGCTCTACTTTCCGGCTACCCGGATAAAGCACTAAATAAACTTCAGTTGGTGCTAAATACGGCTGCTAGAATCCTGACTAGAACCAAAAAATGTGATCATATTACTCCAGTGCTAGCCTCTCTACACTGGCTTCCTGACAAAGCAAGGGCTGATTTCAAGGTTTTACTGCTAACCTACAAAGCATTACATGGGCTTGCTCCTACCTATCTCTCTGATTTGGTCCTGCCGTACATACCTACACGTACGCTACGGTCACAAAACGCAGGCCTCCTAATTGTCCCCTAGAATTTCTAAGCAAACAGCTGGAGGCAGGGCTTTCTCCTATAGAGCTCCATTTTTATGGAACGGTCTGCCTACCCATGTCAGAGACGCAAACTCGGTCTCAACCTTTAAGTCTTTACTGAAGACTCATCTCTTCAGTGGGTCATATGATTGAGTGTAGTCTGGCCCAGGAGTGGGAAGGTGAACGGAAAGGCTCTGGAGCAACGAACCGCCCTTGCTGTCTCTGCCTGGCCGGTTCCCCTCTTTCCACTGGGATTCTCTGCCTCTAACCCTATTACAGGGGCTGAGTCACTGGCTTACTGGGGCTCTCTCATGCCGTCCCTGGAAGGGGTGCGTCACCTGAGTGGGTTGATTCACTGATGTGGTCATCCTGTCTGGGTTGGTGCCCCCCCTTGGGTTGTGCCATGGCGGAGATCTTTGTGGGCTATACTCAGCCTTGTCTCAGGATGGTAAGTTGGTGGTTGAAGACATCCCTCTAGTGGTGTGGGGGCTGTGCTTTGGCAAAGTGGGTGGGGTTATATCCTTCCTGTTTGGCCCTGTCTGGGGGTGTCCTCAGATGGGGCCACAGTGTCTCCTGACCCCTCCTGTCTCAGCCTCCAGTATTTATGCTGCAGTAGTTAATGTGTCGGGGGGCTAGGGTCAGTTTGTTATATCTGGAGTACCTCTCCTGTCCTATTCGGTGTCCTGTGTGAATCTAAGTGTGCATTCTCTAATTCTCTCTTTCTGTCTCTCTCTCGGAGGATCTGAGCCCTAGGACCATGCCCCAGGACCATGCCCCAGGGCTGTGCTGCTGCTCCACTACCTGAGCCCTATGCCCCAGGACTGACTGATGACTCCTTGCTGTCCCCAGTCCACCTGACCGTGCTGCTGCTCCAGTTTCAACTGTTCTGCCTTATTATTATACGACCATGCTGGTCATTTATGAACATTTTAACATCTTGGCCATGTTCTGTTATAATCTCCACCCGGCACAGCCAGAAGAGGACTGGCCACCCCACATATGCTCTCTCTAATTCTCTCTTTCTTTCTCTCTCTCGGAGAACCTGAGCCCTAGGACCATGCCCCAGGACTACCTGACATGATGACTCCTTGCTGTCCCCAGTCCACCTGACCGTGCTGCTGCTCCAGTTTCAACTAGGACCTGAGCCCTAGGACCATGCCCCAGGACTACCTGACATGATGACTCCTTGCTGTCCCCAGTCTACCTGACCGTGCTGCTGCTCCAGTTTCAACTGTTCTGCCTTATTATTATACGACCATGCTGGTCATTTATGAACATTTGAACATCTTGGCCATGTTCTGTTATAATCTCCACCCGGCAGAGGACTGGCCACCCCACATAGCCTGGTTCCTCTCTAGGTTTCTTCCTAGGTTTTGGCCTTTCTAGGGAGTTTTTCCTAGCCACCGTGCTTCTACACCTGCATTGATTGCTGTTTGGGGTTTTAGGCTGGGTTTCTGTACAGCACTTTGAGATATCAGCTGATGTACGAAGGGCTATATAAATAAATGTGATTTGATTTGAAGGGTTGGACACCACCACTTAACACACCTTGTATCTCCTCTGATGACAAGTCTCTCACTCAAATACCTCTCTGCAGCTGCCACCACAACCTCAATTTTCGGCGACCTACATTCCATTCTTGCAGTACAGTTGATAACCATTGCTATAAATGCAACAAAAAAAAATCAATCTTACTGAAACATCTACAGTTGAAGTCGGAAGTTTACATATACTTACGTTTGAGTCATTAAAACTAATTTTTCAACCACTCCACAAATGTCTTGTTAACATACTATAGTTTTGGCGAGTCAGTTAGGACATCTACTGTGTGCATAATACAAGTAATTTTTCCAACAATTGTTTATCGACAGATTATTTAACTTATAATTCACTGTATCACAATTCCAGTGGGTCAGAAGTTTACGTACACTAAGTTGACTGTGCCTTTAAACAGCTTGGAAAATTCCAGAAAATTATGTCATGGCTTTAGAAGCTTCTGATAGGTTAATTGACATCATTTGAGTCAATTGGCGGTTTACCTATGGATGTATTCCAAGGCCTACCTTCAAACTCCCTCTTTGCTTGACATCATGGGAAAATCAAAAGATATCAGCCAAGACCTCAGAAAAGAAATTGTAGACCTCCACAAGTCTGGTTCATCGTTGGGAGCAATTTCCAAATGCCTGAAGGTACCACGTTCATCTGTACAAACAATAGTACGCAAGTATAAACACCATGGGACCATGCAGCTGTCATACTGCTCAGGAAGGAGATGTGTTCTGTCTCCTAGAGATGAACGTACTTTGGTGCGAAAGCACAAATCAATCCCAGAACAACAGCAAAGAACCTTGAGAAGATGCAGGAGGAAACAGTTACAAAAGTATCTATATCCACAGTAAAACAAGGCTTATATCGACATATCCTGAAAGGCCGCTCAGCAAGGAATAAGCCACTTCCAAAACCGCCATAAAAAAGCCAGACTACGGTTTGCAACTGCACATGGGGACAAAGATCCAACTTTTTGGAGAAATGTCCTCTGGTCTGATGAAACAAAAATAGAACTGTTTGGCCATAATGACCATCTTTATATTTGGAGGAAAAATGGGGATGCCTGCAAGCTGAAGAACACCATCCCAACCGTGAAGTACGGGGGTGGCAGCATCATGTTGTGGGGGTGCTTTGCTGCAGTAGGGACTGGTGCACTTCACAAAATAGATGGCATCATGAGGACGGAAAATTATGTGGATATATTGAAGCAACATCTCAAGACATCAGTCAGGAAGTTAATGCTTGGTCGCAAATGGGTCTTCCAAATGGACAATGACCCCAAGCATTCTTCCAAAGTTATGGCTTGTGCGAGCAAGGAGGCCTACAAACCTGACTCAGTTACACCAGCTCTGTCAGGAGGAATGGGCCAAAATTCACCCAACTTATTGTGGGAAGCTTGTGGAAGGCTACCTGAAACGTTTGACCCAAGTTAAACAATGTCAAGGCAATGCTACCAAATACTAATTGAGTGTATGTAAACTTCTGACCCACTGGGAATGTGATGAAACAAATAAAAGCTGAAATAAATAATTCTCTCTACTATTATTCTGACATTTCACATTCTTAAAATAAAGGAGTAATCCTAACTGACCTAAAACAGGGAATTATTACTATGATTAAATATCAGGAATTGTGAAAAACTGAGTTTAAATATATCTGGCTAAGGTTTATGTAAACTTCTGACTTCAACTGTATCAGTTGCTGGCCTATCCCTCTGTACTGGTACAGATCTACTACTCACACCACTCCTCTCAGGATCCCTCCCCCTTGACCCTTCTTCCTCTCCTTTCTTCACTGCCTCAGCATATGACAACTTCGACACTACTATCCTGGAATCCTCAACCTGCCTCGCTCACACCTGACATTTCTGATCCCCAGCCCCATGAGCACCCCTACAATTAACACATACTGTACCACTACTTTCCCCAATGCTACACATTCCTTTGTCTCATGTTCTTCTGCACACTTCTAACACCTAGGAATCTCCCTCCTACACACTACTGCCACATGCCCATAAACTTTACACCTGTAACAATGGAATGTATTCAGCACAAAAGCTCATACAGGATAACTTATATATCCTAACATCACTTTGTCAGGCAAAAACATCAAAACTCAAAAGAACAGACAATGACTATTCTATTTCACCACTCACGCCACCCTGTCTGAGTCGGACCAAACAACGAGCATCACAAACCTTCTTTGGTATAATGGCCTTTGCAACAATATGTGCATTCCGCCACCTACTGTGCAGCTGGATAATAAAGTTCCCAAAAAGGAAATAATGCAGGGTTAAAAAAACGTTTTTAAAAGTATATATATATATTTTTTTAACTGTATATATATATATATATATATATACACACACACAAGCTATCAATAACGAAATTTAAATCAGCCTGCTTTTCTCACAACATTTTAATCAGGTCCCTAACACAGGCTCAGACGGATCCCAGCCTGTGAGGGCGGGACATTTGAGGCCCAAAAACGTATCGGCTGCAGATATAAGGAAGTCCAGTTTCTTGTAATTCTTAAACATGTGCAGTACAGTTAATAACTGTGGCTATAATTCTACAAAATCCACCTTCACAGTAAGTGTATCCAGATTACTTGATTGATTTATAACATTTGCAACTGGTTGTGGTGTATTCCCCACCATATTGCCTTCAGCACTGTGGCCTCTTGCCCCTTCAATGCTATCACCACCTCCACATAGGACCTTTACTTACAAGTCCTTAACAACAATGCAGTTTTAATAAAATAGTATTAAGACAATATTTACTAAATTAACTAAAGTCGATTAAAAAAAAAAAACACTATAAAATAACAACAATGAGGCTATATACAGGGGGTAACGAGTCAATGTTCGGGGGTACAGGTTAGTCGAGGTAATTGGTACATGTAGGTAGGGGTAAAGTGACTATGTATAAATAATAATACTTTTTTGAAGGCAAACCGCTATTTTCACAAAGGTGATTTTACGATTATTTGTGGGTGTGGGACAGGCATGGGGCATGCGCAATCAAATGTCCCATCCCAAGTATTCCACAGTCCACATATTGTAGAATGCGTTCTTTTCCAAACCAGCCAAGCCAAAATGTGTAAAGCATTGCATAATTAACCATATAAAGAGATTATCTGCTCTGGCGTATCTAATTATGAGGCCAGAATACTTGAAGAGATCACAAAAAGTGAAGCTACAGTGCTTCAGCATCTGTGGACCACAGAGTTTCTAAACCCATAGGTACAACATCGCGAGATTTCCGGGAACGCTTGTAAAACAGACCAAACAGAAGTTAAATATTCGTACTTAGTTGTTCCTTTTTTTAGAAATCTAAAGGCACAACCTAGATTCGGGATAATGTCTTAAGTAGCTGAACATGTTACTACTCCAACCTCATGAAAGTGACAAACTGACACGTTTTCATTTTCGTAAGAAATTACTTTATATCGAAGGAGTACCTTTGAGTTGACGGCTTGCACATGCGCAATTTGGCGCTAGACGACTGTTTCGACCATGAGTTTAGCAAACCAACGTCGCCATGACATCGCCTACAAGTGTGAGTGGGGATTTCTATTGGATGAACAGTTTTAGCCTATCTTCATACTGTACTGTATGTATTGGTACTTGTATGAGGTCAAAGCGCATTTGAGGTCTGAAAATAAACACTATATGGCGACAGAAATGCTTGCTTTGGCTATCTCCAGCTGTGCATATACTGTATATCCAACTGTGCTCCTCCAGGGTGCTGCTCCTGGAGAAATATTACAGTATCTGTCTGGCTGTTGCAGAGATGTTTGAAACTTCTTTTCAGTTTCTTTGGTGTATGTTGATTACAATGGAAATCATATGCAGCATTTCGTTTTGACGCAACAAAAAAGGGCATTTTCTGTGCTGACAATTTTACCACAAAACCTCTATTTTGCCAAAATCTGAGATTTTAAAATAAATTGCATTTGGTAAAATGAAGAAATATTAAAATCAGGAAGTTGTTTGTAATGATGATGATCTAGGATCAGCTTTAACATTCCCAATCATAACCATAGTCCTTTACGTAAAAACTCAAAGCTGAGGTAGGACCAGTGCTTGTAGCAAAGATCACAGCGCCTCCCCCACTGAGAACGGTTGTGATTTGATTTATTAGGATCCCCATTAGCCAACGCCAATGGAGACAGATAGTCTTATCGAGGTCTGACATATAACGAAAAAAACATTACAAACAAGACTTTACAATTTACATAATTTAAAAACATGAACATGTAGTGTGTGTGTGTGTGTGTGTGTGTGTGTGTGTGTGTGCATCTATCAGTTACACGTACATGTCAGTACATACACACAACAAGTAGATCACATGGGGGAGAGGCATTGTGCCGTGAGGTGTTTTATCTGTTTTTTGAAACCAGCTGTTCGCTTGCACTATATGAGATGGAAGGGAGTTCCATGCACTCATGTCTCTGTATAATACTGTAGGTTTCCTTGAATTTGTTCTGGACCTGCGGACTGGTGGCATGTCTAGTGGGGTGAGTGCTTTGCGTAAGTCTACAATGCAAACTATTTGACATTTCCAACACATTATACTCTTATAAAAACAAGAAGTGACACAGTTAGTCCGACCTCAAGTCTTAGACAAGAACGAATGGTATGCATAGTGTTAATGTTAGTCCTCTGATTATGAAGATGAAGAGCAAGATGTGCTGCTCATTTCTGGGCCAGCTGCAGCTTAACTAGGTCTTTCTTTGCAGCACTTGACCTTATGGCTGGACAATAATCAAGATCAGATAGAACTAGAGCCTGCAGGACTTGTGGGGTGTGGTGTAAAAAACGCAGAGCATCTCTTTATTACGGACAGATCTCTCCACATATTTACAACCATTGAATCTATATGTTTTTACTATGACTGTTTACAATCTAAGGTAACACCAAGTAATTTAGACTCCTCAACTTGTTCAACAGCCACACCATTCATTACCAGATTCAGCTGAGGTCTAGAACTTAGGGAATAATTTGTACCAAATACAATGCGCTTAGTTTTAGAGATGTTTAGGACCAGTTTCAAAACAGACTGCAACTCTTGGTTAAGGGTTTCAGTGGCTTCATTAGCTGGTGTTGCTGATGGTTGAATCATCCGCTTACATGGACATACGTGCTTTGTTTAATGCCAGTGGCATGTCATTGGTAAAAATAGAAAAGAGTAGAGAGCCTACTGGTACACCCCACTTTACATGTTTGACATTAGAGAAGCTTCCATTAAAGAAACCCCTCAGTTCTGAATCCACTATATGGCAGAGGTTGAAAAGCCATAGAACATGTTTTCTCAACAAATTGTCAATAATATCAAAGGCTGCACTGAAATCTAACAGTATAGCTCCCACAATCTTCTTATTATGCATTTCTTTCAACCAATCATCAGTCATATTTAGTAAATATTTTCTTAATAGTGCAGTATGTGTTGAGTGCCCTTCTCCATAAGCATGCTGAAACTCTATTGTTAGTTTGTTTACGGAGAAGTAGCATTGTATTTGGTCAAACACAATTTTTTCCAACTGTTTGCTAAGAGCTGGCAGCAAGCTGATAGTTCTGCTGTTAGTACCTCTTTACCACTCGTGGGTAGCAGAATGACTTTGGCTTCCCTCCAGACCTGAGGACAGACTTTCCTCTAGGATCATATTAAAGATATTTTCTTTTATTTCACCTTTATTTAACCAGGTAGGCAAGTTGAGAACAAGTTCTCATTTACAATTGCGACCTGGCCAAGATAAAGCAAAGCAGTTCGACACATACAACGACACAGAGTTACACATGGAGTAAAACAAACATACAGTCAATAATACAGTATAAACAAGTCTATATACGATGTGAGCAAATGAGGTGAGAAGGGAGGTAAAGGCAAAAAAAGGCCATGGTGGCAAAGTAAATACAAAATAGCAAGTAAAACACTGGAATGGTAGATTTGCAGTGGAAGAATGTGCAAAGTAGAAATAAAAATAATGGGGTGCAAAGGAGCAAAATAAATAAATAAAATACAGTAGGGAAAGAGGTAGTTGTTTGGGCTAAATTACAGGTGGGCTATGTACAGGTGCAGTAATCTGTGAGCTGCTCTGACAGTTGGTGCTTAAAGCTAGTGAGGGAGATAAGTGTTTCCAGTTTCAGAGATTTTTGTAGTTCGTTCCAGTCATTGGCAGCAGAGAACTGGAAGGAGAGGCGGCCAAAGAAAGAATTGGTTTTGGGGGTGACTAGAGAGATATACCTGCTGGAGCGTGTGCTACAGGTGGGAGATGCTATGGTGACCAGCGAGCTGAGATAAGGGGGGACTTTACCTAGCAGGGTCTTGTAGATGACATGGAGCCAGTGGGTTTGGCGACGAGTATGAAGCGAGGGCCAGCCAACGAGAGCGTACAGGTCGCAATGGTGGGTAGCATATGGGGCTTTGGTGACAAAACGGATTGCACTGTGATAGACTGCATCCAATTTGTTGAGTAGGGTATTGGAGGCTATTTTGTAAATGACATCGTCGAGGATTGGTAGGATGGTCAGTTTTACAAGGGTATGTTTGGCAGCATGAGTGAAGGATGCTTTGTTGCGAAATAGGAAGCCAATTCTAGATTTAACTTTGGATTGGAGATGTTTGATATGGGTCTGGAAGAAGAGTTTACAGTCTAACCAGACACCTAAGTATTTGTAGTTGTCCACATATTCTAAGTCAGAGCCGTGCAGAGTAGTGATGTTGGACAGGCGGGCAGGTGCAGGTAGCGATCGGTTGAAGAGCATGCATTTAGTTTTACTTGTATTTAAGAGCAATTGGAGGCCACGGAAGGAGAGTTGTATGGCATTGAAGCTTGCCTGGAGGGTTGTTAACACAGTATCCAAAGAAGGGCCAGAAGTATACAGAATGGTGTCGTCTGCGTAGAGGTGGATCAGAGACTCACCAGCAGCAAGAGCGACATCATTGATGTATACAGAGAAGAGAGTCGGTCCAAGAATTGAACCCTGTGGCACCCCCATAGAGACTGCCAGAGGTCCGGACAGCAGACCCTCCGATTTGAGATATGACAGATAGGAGTCCGATACCATCCTCAGTAGCTTTCCATCTAAGTTGTCAATGCCAGGTTGTCACTATTGATCAATAACAATCATTTTTCCACCTCTCCCACACTAACTTTACAAAATTGAAACTTGCAATTGCTTTTCTTTCATTTTTTTTTTTTTGTGAGTGACTATAGTTACCACACCCACAGAGTCAAATATTGTCTATAGCGTAGAAATGTATGAACACCAAAAATAGCTTTTTTATATTTTTACTTAAGGTTAGGCCTAATGTTAGCAGTTTGGTTAAGGTTGTTTAAAATAAGGTTTTAAGAGGATACATTGTGGAAATAGGCGGGGTTTAGGCATAATTAGTACTTTGTGGCTGTGGTAACTAGTGATGACAAACTGATGTCGCGTTCAAGTAATAGTCGGAACTAGGAAACTCTATTTCCGACTTGCCAACTTGTTGTAGTTATACACGTGCCGCGTTCGACGAAATTCCAAGTCGGAAATGTCCGAGTTTCGTAGATCCAACTAGCATTTGAACGAGGCATGAGCCCCCACAAACAAACCACATCATCTGCGTCATTCCCCGCCACCCTGGCCGCCCTAGATGTCAGCCATTTTACATAGCAATCGCGACTGAATTCGTCCCAAAAAAGTAGCTAGCAATCAGGCCTAAATACAAATTTATATTTACAGCTGACAACCGCCTGAAGTGCAAAAATGGAAACCGAAGGCCAAGTTGACTTCAGCACAGACGAGTTTCCGGAGGGCTCCAAGATAAACGCAAGCAAAAACCAGCAGGATGACGGGTAAGCGACGAACCAGCTAATGTTAGTTAAGTAACATTACAGTAGCTAACTTACTTTTAAGCGTAACTAGTTACTGTTATTTTGCCAGCTGGAGACTAGTGGTTGGAGTGGTAACAAGCCAAAGTTTGCTAGCTAGCTAACGTTAGTCCCTGTTGTGATCGTGCATAGCTAGCTAACTAGTGATAGCTAACTTGTTAACTATCTTACCAGCGCGTCACATCTGGCCAAGTTGGCTGACGACGTTAACTTGACTAACCCAAGTTGTCACTGCGATATTTATAACTTTCGAAAAGCATTAAGTTGCTGCTGGTTTAGAATCCTGACATATACAATAAAAAACCTGTCCTGAGCATACACTCAGTGGCCCACCAAGACTAGAATCAGAAGTGTGACGAAGTTCACTGTTCAGGATACAGTGACAAAGCTGTTGCCTTTATAGTTAACCGTTCTAGACAGCTCGAATCATTTAGGCCTAATCAGCTTGCAGGTGATAGCTATCAAAGTTTGACCTAATGTAAATATGAGTCATAGTTAGTGACTCAGCTTGTTAGGGAGGTAACTTCAAGATCATTTTAGTCTGAAGTATCAGTCAGTAGCAGTAAGGATGTAGTTATGACTGTCTGATGTTGCCTGTATTAGTCTCCTTCATTCTCCATTCACAGCAAGATGTTCATCGGTGGGCTCAGTTGGGACACCAGCAAAACGGACCTCATGGATTACCTGTCGAAGTTTGGAGAGGTTCTAGACTGCACCATCAAAACAGACCTGATGACGGGCCGGTCCCGGGGCTTTGGCTTTGTCCTCTTCAAAGACGCAGAGAGCGTAGACAGGGTAGGCACTAGAACAGACTGAGGACAGGGCATGATGCCTCTATTTGTCTTGTTTTCTTAAATCTGCACAGATGTGAAATAACTAGATAGGTTTGAAGACTTACATAGTTGGCATCCACTCACTTTACTTGAACAATCACACACACACCCAGTTTCACTGACACTTTGTCCTGTGTGCAGGTTTTGGAGCTGAAGGAGCACAAGCTGGACGGGAAGCTGATCGACCCAAAGAGGGCCAAAGCCATGAAGGGGAAAGAGCCGCCCAAGAAGGTGTTTGTCGGAGGCCTCAGCCCAGACACCCCGGAGGAGGAGATCAGGGAATACTTTGGAGCTTTTGGAGATGTGAGCGAATGCTTGTACTGTCCAATATATTCATGTTTTATATATGGTAGACCCATGCTTTTAGGAAGTTGTATGTCCACTGAGCAAGTGTTGGTGTAATGGAGCTAGAGCTGATGCTATTGTATGATCAACTATCCTTTTCACATGGTACAAAGACTGGGAGATTTGCAGAATGTTATGATTACTGTCTTCATAGCAGCTAACTGAGAGAAACTCTTGTGTTGTTTCCAGATTGACAGCGTCGAGCTTCCCATGGATACCAAAACCAATGAGCGGCGCGGTTTCTGCTTCGTGACCTACTGTGAGGAGATCCCTGTCCAGAAGTTGTTGGAGTGCAGATACCACCAAGTCGGGGGCGGAAAGGTAGCTGGAGTCCGCTTATTAACAGTGAACCCTGTCACCCAGCTTGCGCTGATAGGCAAAGCTATTCTTTCTATGCTATTTAATCAACTTAGTTTAGACAGTGATTTTGAAGAATTATGTTTGTAGACAAATAACTTCAAGAAAATGTCAGCACTGTTTTTCAGAAGTGTTTTGGTTCATGGTGTGTTTTCTCTGCAGTGTGAAATCAAAGTGGCCCAACCCAAAGAAGTGTACAGACAGCAGCAACAACACAGAGGAGAGAGGGGGGGCTACAGTGGAGGCGGAGGATACAGGGGCCGGGGACGAGGAGGTATGTACAGCTACATCTAGCCTATGGCACTGAAGAATGCACATCAGAAGAATACCTTTTAAATTCAATCAACTTTATTCTTCCACAAGGGAATTTCTTGTGTGGCATTTGACACATGCAACAATGACCATGCTGATGACCGAACAGGGCATGCATTGCAGTATATTGAAAAGAAAAAGACATACAGGTGTCTTTGAAACTACAATACAGACTTGTCACACTAAACCTTTCCATTGTCTCTGTGCAGGTCAGAGTAGCTACAACCAGGGTTACAATGGCTACTATAGCCAGAACTATGGTAGCTACGGCAACGGATACAACCAGGGATACAATGGCTACACAGGCTATGACTACTCTGGCTACAACTATAATAGTTATGGTTATGGACAGGGATACGACGACTACAATGGTAAGCTACACTGTTGATGGCAACTATCGAAACAAGCAGTGCCTTTCAGCCCCCAGCAACAACTCTTGTACCTATAGCTAAGACAACAGGTGGAAAAATGTCTTCTTGTATGTACTCAATAGCTCTGGAAAAAAATAATAAAACGGATGTCTGTAATGCTGCCTGCCTTGGGTCTCTTTGCTCTGGTGCATGTTTGTGAGGGGTCCTCCATATCCAGGCAGTGCACTTTGTTATTTTATAGGGAACACTTGCAACATTAATGATAATTGAGCCCATATACAGTTCTATAAGATTACATTTGTATGGCACACACAATTAAGAGTACTTGTAGTTACATTCCTGGGTATATAGAGTAAAGCACACCTTAATGTACAGAGTCTCTTTAGCACATTTGAATTGTTTTGTCATGTACACCAAATAGGCGCAGTGAAATGTACAGGGTCAGCCCTAGTAGTATGGTATTGACCTTTTGGCTAATGGCCTAATGCTTGAACCGCTATGCTACCTGCTGCCCAATCTTGACACATAATTGCATCTCAGTACTGATACAATAACATTCCATTTGAAAGTCCAAGAAAAAAATAACAATTAGGTACACAAACACTACAGACTACATCCTACTGATTATTTATGATTTCTTGCTGCCATTTACCCCATAAAGGAAAGTGAACTTAAACTCTCATGTCAACTGAACTTCAATTGATAACACCTTGATAGGATTTCCTCCTACAACTGTTTTGTTTCTGTGAAGTTCTCCTGTGACCCTTAATCTTCCTGACCTCTAACCCTTGACCTTCCCCATAGGCCAGCAGAGCAGCTATGGGAAGGCCTCTCGAGAGGTCACAACCCACCAGAACAACTACCAGCCTTACTGAGCTGATCTAATCCAACAAGACCTGCTTAGACCTCTGGTAAGACCACACTCACCTTCACATTAAGCCTGACCTACAAAAAAATAAAAACACTTAAAGATCAATAGACACTAAACAATTACTCTAAAACCTATCAATAGAGAAAGCAAGTGGTTTCTATTACCATGCACCCCCCATTCTGACAGATAAATCTAAAGAGTCATGTCTATAGATCTTTAATGGAAAAAAATGCTTCTGTAGTGGTTTGCCTTTTTTATTAAGCTCTCCAGAAAAAACGTAAGTGTTTTTCTGTAGATTGTCCTTTTCCCCCTTGCTTTTTAACAGGTGTTCATAAGGAAATAACATAAAGAGACTTGATAGCATTGTTAACAGGTAAAGTACTGCTAAGGGTACAGAGTAAGGACCTATCCTAAGTTTTCCTTTTCTTTTCCTAACTCTGATGTTGTACCTTGTTTGTACCTGCCAGCGGGGACTTCATTGCAGGCCGTGTGTCACCTGACCACGACAATCTCTGGGCGTCGCACATAGCGGGCAGAGAGCACGGCATGCACAAGAAAACGCTGTCCTGCGGTATGGTCTCTTCACACTTCCTGTAACCAGCGATTTTAAACAAAAAGAAACATAAGAAAAAGGACAAATCTCTTTTTCAGTTTAAGTGTTTGCTTTAACGATTTGTCAAATGGATTTTTTACAGGATATTAATATGAAACAGTACAAATGTACCTTGACTTGTATTTATGTATTGTCTTAATTTTAGTGGTCTTGTGTTTCAGTTCTGGAGCTTCAGTGTTTTTTATGTTTGTTTCTATAATGAACCCCTTTCTTAAACTCAATGCTTGCTTTTTCTTTATAGCCCTTAGAGAACTTCACTTGATAAACACAACTTTTTTTTTTTTTTTTACTTAGGTGTTAAAGATCATATGTAAACCAGCTTTATGATGCCATAAAAAGCTGACGACTCAAAATGTAATATTTGAGCCATTTGTGTAGCTGGCTTGAAACTTCCACCAAATGTTTTTACCTTTTTATAGTTTAGATATGGTCATGTTTGGGCGTGCTCCTTAATGGTGAAATTGAGCCACCAATTCATTGGAGCTGAAGCTTTTGCTGGCCGGTGAGCTGTTACAGAACAGGCTACAGAACCTTGGTGAAGCTGCGAGTTCTACATATGATCTTTAAAACGGAATGGAGAGAAACAAACTATTAATAGTTTAAAGTTGACAGCACAAGCAGAAGTTAAACAGTGAAACATGGACGTTCAAGGTTCACTGTGCCCTACAGAGCTCCAGAGTTGGTAACACCTACTGTGTTGTGTCCTTGTTTGCAGACGGACTGGGCTGGCTGGTGGACTGGAGAATGACCCTGTACCCATGTGGCAGCATTGGGGGATGAATCCTGTCGTGTCCTCAGATCAGCTCATGTTTTAAACACCAGAATCCTCTTCCTGAGATGAAGACATGCAGCGCTTTTGACTTTGTAAATAGCGAGGTTGACATTTTGGGGGGTTCTTGTCCCCCCCACTTCCCTTCATCTTGTACTGTGCTGAGGTTGTAGGTCTAGGTTTCATCATGATTTAATGTGTTCTTATTACCTTGATTTAACTTAGCCTGTTTTTCTGTTTTAAACTTGGATTTTTCTGCAGTGTTTTGGATAAAGGTATTATTAAAGAGGGTACAAAAGAGATGTGCTTGACTTTGTACTTGATGTTCTGCATTTCATAACACCAAACCATAGCTGCTGCTCTAGTCATTGACGTGAACATTAGGCCTGTAGGTACGACTTCAGCCTAGGTGCAATAATCATTACACGTGAAATAATGTTTTGATTCACAGAACATTTATGTACTGAGAATAAACACTGCTTTTTTTTCTGGATGTCAGTTTTTGACATCCGTGCATGGAACCTGTGAGTTTGATGACAACTCCCCTGTCATCCAAACTTGTGACCGCAGTGCGATTCAAAGCACATTTGTACTATTTGGTTTTAAGAGGTCTAGAAAAATGAGCACCTCCCTCAAGCTAGTTTCCACCATTTTATACATGACGCCATTTATGTTTACGTAGCTAGCGAGAAAGCGAGCTGTCAACTGCCGTTATCTTGCAAAATATACTAGATGAAGTAGGACCGTCGGTAATAGTCAGCGAAACCAGAAGGATTGCTCATCCGTGGTGCCTAATATTTGTTTTGTGTCTGGTCTTTAGCAAAAGATAATGTTACTAACCTGGGGGGAAAACATAACGATTTCCGATTCGAAAGCAATTCAGACAAGACGAAACAGAAACACGCTCACTAGCACGCATCATCGACAGCAGCTGATCAACTAGTTATTTGAGCAACACCAACATGTCGGAGGGTCTTGAAACCCGCGAAGATCCAACTGTGGGGGAAATTGAGCACGGACGGACAGGCTAGCAGCGAGGAGCAGATACCAACGGTTGCAGAGAGCGGTCAGTCAGGAGAATCCATGGGATCAAAGATTGATGCCAGCAAAAAACGAAGAGGATGAGGGGTGACTGAGACCGCTAGCTAACGTTGGATAACTGATGTTACCTATATTGCTAGTTAGCTCAGCGTCGAATAAGTGACAAGTAGCTATGTTGTTGAATATTTTTGGTATTTCCTCGCATCGTTGGGTAACTTCTATGAGGAATCACTTTTTTTTATTTTTAATGGCAGTACCTAGCTAGCTAAAACTCACCTTTAGGGTAGATCGGGTAACTATTGTGGCTGTCGCGTCCATCAGCTCTTGTTGGATGTAGAGTTGTGTATGTGTAGATTGCTATTAGTTACACCCGTCACCACATAATAAACGAGAATAGAATTAATGTGTTGAAAATTCCAAATGGTTTGCATAGTCAACTTTACACACAGCACTGACACACACACTTACCTCATCAGGCATGCCACCAGGGATCTTTTCACAGTCCCCAGGTCCAGAACAAATTCAAGGGAAAGTACAGTATTATACAGAGCCATGAGTGCATGGAACTCCCATCTTATATAGCACAAATGAACAGCAAACCTGGTTACAAAAAACGAATAAAGCAACACCCCAAAGAATGATGCCTCTCCCTCATGTGAACTACTTGTGTGTATGTACTGACATGTATGTGTAACTGATAGATACACACACACACACACACTACATGTTCATGTTTTTAAATGTATGTCAATTGTAAAGTGTTGTTTGTAATGTTTTTTTCGTTATATCCGGACCATAGTAAGACTAGCTGTCACCATTGGTGTTGGCTAATGAGCATCCTAATAAATCAAATTTTAAAAATCCTTTACATCTTGTAAAAGCTGCTGTACGCATTATCCAAGCATGCTCTTGTTAATTATCATAATCATATCTCTAATGATAACATTGACCCTAATCCAAGACTGGCTGTGTTCCCTCTCTAATGTAATGGCTTCAACTCCTTTCCCTCTTTCCCACTGATAGGGAATTGGAACACAGCCAGAGTCCTTGTGTTAGGAATTGATATTCAGAATTTAACATGTTTGTATCTGCACTATCTTTAAATGCAGGAAAATGTGTGTTGGTCTGGAGCTGGGACACAACAAAGAAGGATTTGAAGGATTACTTCAAGTTTGGGGAGGTGGTAGACTGCACCCTGAAGCTTGACCCCATGACAGGTCGGTCTCGGGGGTTTGACTTTGTCCTGTTCAAAGCAGCTGACAGTGTTGATAAGCTATTCCTGATTGTATATGTTGTGAATATGACATGGCAGCAATGGGATGTGAGTCTTTTCTGCCCAATCAGTTTCTTTATTAACTGATTGTATATGTTGTGAATATGACATGGCAGCAATGGGATGTGAGTCTTTTCTGCCCAATCAGTTTCTTTATTAACTGATTGTATATGTTGTGAATATGACATGGCAGCAATGGGATGTGAGTCTTTTCTGCCCAATCAGTTTCTTTATTAACTGATTGTATATGTTGTGAATATGACATGGCAGCAATGGGATGTGAGTCTTTTCTGCCCAATCAGTTTCTTTATTAACCGATTGTATATGTTGTGAATATGACATGGCAGCAATGGGATGTGAGTCTTTTCTGCCCAATCAGTTTCTTTATTATCATTTTTCCACAAGCTGAATGGGAAGGTGATCGACCCTAAGAAGGTCAAGGCCATGAAGAACAAGGAGCCAAACAGGAAAGTCTTTGTAGGAGGTCTTTCTCCAGACACCCCAGAGGAGAAGATCAGGGAATAATTTGGTACCTTTGGAGAGGTAGGCTACAGTAGACTTACATTTGACATGGTCAGATGTTCTTTAGAGAGTGTGCTCACCTAGGTGCCAATCTGAACGATTGAATCATATCAGTCCAAAGCAATTACCTGAAAGAGCTGATATTTACTCTTTGTTTTCTCGCGGCCTGTGTGTGCAAGTTGACCAAAACATTCAAACCTTGTTGTACAATGGATTATTCTATTCCTGAGTTGTCTGTGTGAACAGTTGGAGTCCATTGAGCTCCCCATAGAAACCAAAAGCAACAAGAGACGGGGCTTCTGCTTCATCACCTTTCAAAGAGGAGGAGCGAGTGAAGAATATTGTGGAGAGAAAGTACAACAATATAGGATTTAGGAAGGTACTGTACAGTACATCATGGCTTCCCTTGGAGGTGTACCTGTGGATGTATTTCAAGGCCTAACTTCAAACTCAGTGCCTCTTTGCTTGACATGGGGAAGAAAAACAAATTCCGCCAAGACCTCATAAAAAAAATTGTAGACCCCCACAAGTCTGGTTCATCCATGGGAGCAATTTGCAAACACCTGAAGGTACCACTTTCATCTGTACAAACAATAGTACGCAAGTATAAACACCATGGGACCACGCAGCCGTCATTACCGCTCAGGAAGGAGAAGCGTTCCGTCTCCTAGAGATTAATGTACTTTGGTGCGAAAAGTTCAAATCAATCCCAGAACAACAGCAAAGGACCTTGTGAAGATGCTGGGGGAAACAGGTACAAAAGTATCTATATCCACAGAAAAAACGAGTCCTATATCGACATAACCTGCTCAGCAAGGAAGAAGCCACTGCTCCAAAACCGCCATAAAAAAGCCAGACTACGGTTTGCAACTGCACATGGGGACAAAGATCCAACTTTTTGGAGAAATATCCTCTGGTCTGATGAAACAAAAATAGAACTGTTTGGACATCGTTATGTTTGGAGGAAAAAGGGGGAGGCTTGCAGCATCATGTTGTGGGGTGCTTTCCTGCAGGAGGGCCTGGTGCACTTCACAAAATAGATGGCATCATGAGGATGAAACTTATGTGGATATATTGAAGCAACATCTCAAGACATCAGTCAGGAAGTTAAAGCTTGGTCGCAAATGGGTCTTCCAAATGGACAATGACCCCAAGCATACTTCCAAAGTTGTGGCAAAATGGCTCAAGGACAACAAAGTCAAGGTATTGGAGTGGCCATCACAAAGCCCTGACCTCAATCCTATAGAGAATTTGTGGGCAGAACTGAAAAAGCTTGTGTGAGCAAGGAGGCCAACAAACCTGACTCAGGTCACCAGCTCTGTCAGGAGGAATGGGCCAAAATTCACCCAACATATTGTGGGAAGCTTGTGGAAGGCCACTCAAAACATTTGACCCAAGTTAAACAATTTAAAGGTAATGCTACCAAATACTAATTGAGTGTATGTAAACTTCTGACCCACTGGGAATGTGATGAAAGAAATAAAAGCTGAAATAAATCCTTCTCTCTACTATTATTCTGACATTTCAAATTCTTAAAATAAAGTGGTGATCCTAACTGACCTAAGACAGGGAATTTTTACTAGGATTAAATGTCAGGAATTGTAAAAAAAAAAAAAAAAAACTGAGTTTAAATGTATTTGGCTAAGGTGTTTGTAAACCTCTGACTTTAACTGTATGTAAAATGTCATATTTCAGTTTTGTATTTTTTATTAATTTGTAAACGTTTCTAAAAAACAGTTATTACTTTATCATTTTGTGGTATTGTGTGTAGATTGATGAGGGGAAAAAAACAATTTAATACATTTTAAGAATAAGGCTGTAACGTAACAAAATGTTACGAATACAATGTATACATACAAGATTCTAGAATATTCCAAAATGCACCAGAAAAAAATCAAATACATTTATCTGGAATTGAATTTGAAATAGATGTATTTTTGTTTTTGAAGTAGTGTGAACTTTTTGGTACATTATGCTTTACCCTTGGACAGTACACTCACCGGCAATTTTATTAGGTACACCACCCCGAAAATTGATAAGTGGCCGTAGCTTGCTATATAAAGCAGGCAGACAGGCATCGAGGCATTCAGTTACTGTTTGATTGAACGAGTGACCTAAGCGACTTTGAGCGTGGTACAATCATTGGTGCCAGGTATGCGAGATTCAGTATCTCAGAAATGGCTACCCACCTGGGCTTTTCACACACGACAGTGTCTAGGGTTCACTGAGAGTGGAGCGACAAACAAAAAACATCCAGTCAGCGGAGTTCCTGTGGGTGAAAACAGCTCGTTGATGAGAGAGGATGAAGGAAAATGGCAAGAATCGTGCAAGCTAACAGGCGGGCCACAAACAAATAATGTCACAGTACAACAATGTTGTGCAGAATGTAATCTCGGAACGCACAACTTGTCGATCCTTGTCACGGCTGGGTTATTGCGGCAGATGACCACGCGTTCACTGACGCTGGACAATTGAGTGGAAAAACATTGTCTGCTCCGACGATTCCTGGTTCTTGTGTCATCCTGATGGCAGTCAGGATTTGGTGTAAGCAGCATGAGTCCATGGACCCATCCTGCCTGGTGTCAACGGTACAGGCTGGTGGCATTGATGTACTGGTGTAGGGAATGTTTTTCTGGCACACGTTAGGTCCTTTGATACCAATTGAGCAACAAACGTTTTTGACACCTTGTAGAATCAATTTCCTGAAGAATTCAGGCTGTTCTGGTGGCAAAGTGGGGTCCGGCCAGTTACTAGATAGATGTACCTAATAAACTGGTCGGTGACTGTAACTCATTGCTAGTGGAGTGTAACTACACGGTAATGGAGTGAACTATTATGGCTGCCAGAAGTGGCCACCATTTACAAATATGAAAATCATCCAGTTTAAGGAATTCAATACACCTTTATACTGTGGGATGAGGTCCCTAAACTGTAACGTTAGTGGTGAGAAATGTTCTAAACTCTTTTTTTCAGGACCCTGTCTTTCAAAGATAATTTGTAAAAATCCAAATAACTTGACAGATCTTCATTGTAAAGGGTTTAAACACTGTTTCCCATGCTTGTTCAATGAACCATAAACTATTAATGAACATGCACCTGTGGAACGGTCGTTAAGACACTAACAGCTTACAGACGGTAGGTAATTAAGGTAACAGTTATGAAAACTTAGGACACTAAAGAGGCCTTTCTACTGACTCGGGTAAACACTAAAAGAAAGATGCCCAGGGTCCCTGCTCATCTGTGTGAACGTGCCTTAGGCATTCTGCAAGGAGGCATGAGGACTGCAGATGTGGCCAAGGCAATAAATTGCAATGTCCGTACTGTGAGACGCCTAAGACAGCGCTACAGGGAGACAGGACGGACAGCTTATCGTCCTCGCAGTGGCAGACCATGTGTAACAACACCTGCACAGGATCGGTACAACCGAACATCACACCTGCGGGACAGGTACAGGATGGCAACAGCAACTGCCCGAGTTACACCAGGAATGCACAATCCCTCTTATCAGTGCTCAGACTGTCCGCAATAGGCTGAGAGAGGTTGGACTGAGGGCTTGTAGGCCTGTGTAAGGCAGGTCATCACCAGATATCACCGGCAACAACGTCGCCTATGGGCACAAAACCCACCGTTGCTGGAGCAGACAGGACTGGCAAAAAGTGCTCTTCACTGACGAGTCGCGGTTTTGTCCTATGTCTGGGACCTGTTGTATTGGAGTGTGAGGCGTAGGGCCATTCCCCCCAGAAATGTCCGGGAACTTGCAGGTGCCTTGATGGTCGAATTTGTGAATATCGTTGAAGGAATGAGCGTTACACCGAGGCCTGTACTCTGGAACGGGATCAATTTGGAGGTGGAGGTTCCGTCATGGTCTGGGGTGGTGTGTCACAGCATCATCGGACTGAGCTTGTTGTCATTGCAGGCAATCTCAACGCTGTGCGTTACAGAGAAGACATCCTCCTCCCTCATGTGGTACCCTTCCTGCAGGCTCATCCTGACATGACCCTCAAGCATGACAATGCCAACAGCCATACTGCTCGTTCTGTACGTGATTTCCTGCAATACAGGAATGTCAGTGTTCTGCCATGGCCAGCGAAGAGCCCAGATCGCAATCCCATTGAGCATGTCTGGGACCTGTTGTATTGGAGTGTGAGGCGTAGGGCCATTCCCCCCAGAAATGTCCGGGAACTTGCAGGTGCCTTGGTGGAAGAGTGGGGTAACATCTCACAGCAAGAACGGGCAAATCTGGTGCAGTCCATGAGGAGATGCACTGCAGTACTTAATGCAGCTGGTGGCCACACCAGATACTGACTCTTACTTTTGATTTTGACCCACCCTATGTTCAGAAACACATTATTCCATTTCTGTTAGTCACATGTCTGTGGAACTTGTTCAGTTTATGTCTCAGTTGTTGAATCTTCTTGTGTTCATACAAATATTTACACATGTTAAGTTTGCTGAAAATAAACGCAGTTGAGAGGGCGTTTCTTTTTTTGCTGAGTTTATATTGTGTATTTAAAAAAAATAAAAATAGACAAACAAACATTATGAAATGATTCTTATTAAATATCAAATATCAAATGAACAGATCCATATAATCCAAAAACAACCAAACAAATTCCAGGAAGCTTATTTACAGAAGTCGTAATGTGAAATTATATTTTGTCACGTTACTATGCACAATCCACCTTGGAGGAGACTAAAATAAAATTCAAAAAATGACTTGGTGATCGTGGTTTGTCCTTTTCCTCGTGTTGATAATGTAGTACTGTAGGAGCCTGTGAGGTGATTTAACTGGGGATGACACCTGTAGCAAACAGGATGATGAGGATGAGAATGATCAAAACTATCACTCCAATGATGATCATCATCTTGGCGTTCTTCCACCAGTACTTCCGGGCTACCCGCGTGGATGTCCTCTGAAAGGAGTCTGCCTGAAAATGGGAGGAAATTATGGAAAGTTAACTTGAATATAATTGTGTTTCAAGTAAGCTAAAGAAGGAAGAGACAGGAAAGCAAATGCAGCTTGGCTGTTTACAGCCATTCTCCAACCTACAGGAACCACACTTCCTTATCACCTTGACAGGATAAGAAAAGAAAAAAAAACACAATTGTCTTTTTTAGAATACTTACAGTTGCTTGTAGGTCATGTGTCTTGTCAACCAAGTCATCTAACCTCTCTCCCCTCTCCAGCACTTTGTTAATGTTGTCTTTGAGTATAACTTTGACTTCGTTGACTTGGCCCTGCACCGAGTCCAGCTTAGAGGAGGCTGGCTGTTGAGAACTGTAGTCAGCCTACAGAGAGGAGGAGGAAGGGGAGAGAATCCTCTCTGAATAACATCAACATATTAGGTATGGCATACTGTGTAAACATTGTCGTCAGAATAACATGACGTATCATTACTGTAGGAGAACCATTTTTATGACCAATTTCACCACAGATCATCACATAGACAGAAGGGAATGGAAAAACTGCATTTGTTCACAGTGTGGAAATTTGCATCTGACTTAGCAATGATAACAGTAGCAACATTAAGAGGACTCGTCAATATCAATTAACTTAAAGAAAATGTGCAAAATATAGGAGCCAATACATGATGGGGCAGAATGCAATTCCATGACATTCCAGGACATATCATATGAACATACTGTATCTGAAAGCAGGGCCAAGTGAATGTTGCTTTAGCCCTCAGCCTCAACCATTCCTTTATTGACACTCTCCTGACAAGAAAATCCTCCTCACAGCTAGGTCACTGACTTGTTTAGTCCAAAAGCTTCTTGCAATGTTACGAGATCACTGGACTCAGACATTTACTGACACATGCAAGTCACATGTAAACAATTGTATTCACAGTCTGTTGTTCCTAGTCCCCCGAGTCTTTAACCACTAATGCGCTGCTCACCATAGTGCTAACAGTTCAGATCATTAGTGTGCCCTCAAGGCCTAGAACTGCCTCACGACCTCCACTTGACAAAAGTCAAACTACTTACCATGTCAGAATAGTAGAACACAATTAATATACAACCACTTCAGAGGATAACGGTTTCACAAAGACGTTTTATCCAGACTGACGACAAGCATAGTAAATAAAGTCGAGACAGGTAAAGTCGGTCTCAGGCAGCTGTAGGTTGAGGCACAGGTTTCACAGGGCGCCTCCCCTCCCTGTAGTTACACATTAACTCCTGCTGATGCACCGGGTCGCTACCATTGGCCCAACATTAGTCACTTATCTCTTTACATAGAACTAGGATTAGTAGAAAAGACATTGCTCTTAAACCCACCCCATGAAGATCTTCATAATGTTATATATTTCTATGGCACACCCAATATTGCACGTAGAGCACTTCAGATAGAAAGAGGAAATCTGACTGAGACGATGTGATAAGAATGTATGTCATGTTGTTCTGATCAGGAATTCTCATTCTACTAATTCTATGTGTCTTTAAGACATACCATCAGCTGTCCAAGCACCTGATGCAGGTCAGAGCTGAATTCATACGGCTGGGCAAAGGCCGCTTTCTTTATCAGGGGGCTGTTAGCAAAGAAACTGCAGATCTGGAAGGCAATAAGAAGTGAAGTCGCTTGGTACATAAGCTACACCTGATTTCCATGGCTGGTCACGTTCAGAGCTTTCTGTTCAAAACATGAGGCTAGCACCAGGAAGAGCAGGGCATACACTATATTTATGGAAATAAGCTCTGCTCATGTTATTTTAAAGAGACATATTTGATCTAGTTGTTTTGACATGCTTAAGTGTTACTGTTTAGGTGTCACAGGATGGTTTAGAATGAATTGTATAACTTAGTTGTATTGAATTGTATAACGAAGAAAATAAAGAAACAATTTCTTTGGCCATCAAACTGTACCAGTACCCTATGTCTTGTGGTGGACTCTGCCATTGTAACTCGTTATGTAAGACACTACAGTAAAAGATTGTACATGTAAACTGACCTGGTTAAGGAATTCATGGGCCCTCCTGGACTCATAGCTGAGCTCTGTGACACAGACGTAGGACACGCCATCCTCTGACAGGATGTGGTATCTGAACCTGATTGTTAAAACAAACACATTATGGTCAGCACTTGGAATTACATTTCGCAATGATGTAGTTTGGTAATTGTTATCTCACCCATCCAATTGTATGGACCTTCGATACAGAGCTCCAAACGGAAGCGGTCTCAGAAAACTCAATGCTGCCTCCTACAACCCAGAAATACATCTACAGCTGTGTTAGGAATAATCCCCCTCCCTCTTACACACACACTGACACACACTAGCCTACCTGAAACCTTCCACCTCTGAGCGCAAGATCAGCAAAGATGATGTTGCTTCTTTCCACACAGCAATACACTATTGGCATGGTTTTTGGTTGGTTACAAATAGTCACAATTACTCATCTGTGCTGCAGTGTTCTTGTCGGTAAATCTGTCATTTGAGGAGAGTAATTATTGCTTGGTTAATCACCAATGAATTTATGATACGCTAAACTCACAAGTTGCATAGGTTTGCAGCAATTTCACTTTGTTGCTACGGTTATCTTTGTCCGTCTGATGACCCTTGTAGCCTGTGCGCTTGTCACTGTTACTTTGTAACACTTTATTTGATATAATCTAGCTAGGCCTATGTTGGATTCAAAAGCATATGTAAAAGCATAACGTTAGCTAGTTTAAAACAGAAATAGTAATGTACATTTTGTTAGCTAGCAAAATGGCTAGACCGTTCCGTTTCCAGGGGACGTTAGAATGTCACGAGACATTTTACTCAGGATTCGAAGGCACATCCATCATCAAGTTGATCAACAGCTGGATGCATGCACATCATATCATGGCCAACAGACGGCGCTATTTTTATTTTGTATTTTATTTAGGATCTTTATTTAACTAGGCAAGTTAAAGAACAAATTCTTATTTACAATGTAGGACTACAAAAAGGCAAAAGGCCTCCTGCGGAGACGGGGCCTGGGATGAAAACAATTCAAATGAAATACAATATAAATATAGGACAAAACACACATCATTACAAGAGAGACAACACTACATAAAGAGAGACCTAAGACAACAACATAGCAAGGCAGCAACACATGACAACACAGCATGGTAGCAACACAACATAACAACAACATGGTACAAACATTATTGGACACAGACAACAGCACAAAGGGCAAGAAGGTAGAGACAACAATACATCACACGAAGCAGTAAGAGTGTCCATGATTGAGTCTTTGAATGAAGAGATTGAGATAAAACTGTCCGGATGTTTGTGCTTTGGGGACCTTTAACAGAATGTGACTAGCAGAACGGGTGTTGTATGTGGAGGATGAGGGCTGCAGTAGATATCTCAGATAGGGGGGAGTGAGGCCTAAGAGGGTTTTATAAATAAGCATCAACCAGTGGGTCTTCGGACGGGTATACAGAGATGATCAGTTTACAGAGTAGGATAGAGTGCAGTGATGTGTCCTATATGCAGTGAACTTCAAACTGTCGCCTACTGTAGATGTATAAATGCAATAATCATTCATCAATAGTATGTATGGCACCTGTTTCCGTTCTAACCTCAAATCCAAGTCAAGCTTTTGATTGAAGCACTTGTTTAACCGACCAACTGAAGATGAATCCCAGCGGCAACAGGTCCAGTGTGATAACACCTCAACATTACCGAACGCTTTGTGCACTATAGCCTGTTATGAAGACGGGTATGGTTATGTTGTGAGGAGAGGTCACCTCCAAGGCTATAGTGGCTCTCGTGGAGGTGGTCAGGAACACCGCTAAGAAGATCGGTTACGTTCGCTCCTCCACAGGTACAGTTATTCACAGAGCAGAGTTAGCCTCAGCCAGGGTACCAGACTGTTTATGCATTTAGCAATGGTACATCTTTGCAAGACAACATCGATCCACAATTTCATTTGAAAATATACATCACGAGGTCAATGTGTACGTGAAAGTGACAGTAATGTAAGGCGGCTGTGTCTTCCAGGGTTGGACTGTAAGAGGTGGAACTGTCTCCTCCTTTCCTTTGACTCTAAGAGGAAACTGTGTCACTGTCTTTCTCTATTTGACTACTGTCTCCTATACTGCATGGTTTGACTTATAACATGGTTTGACCTCAGTGGCGATTTTAGCATGTAAATCTTGGTGGGGCAAAAAAATACTAAAGTGGGATGAATGCCAGCAAGCCACTACACAACACTAAACAATACATTAATTACACTATAATGGTGACAAACGGTGCCCGCAAACTGTTAGGGCCTACATAAAGCTGTCTGGCAGTGAAACAGATCATTCAGCCTTGTTTAATGACCTTTAAAAAAACATAGCTGATATGGCTGACTTACTTAAACAAATGTGGCTTCTAATGACAATTGAGATGTACAAACTATGGTATAAGGGGACGACAAGCGGATAAGAGGCAATCTGTGATTTCGATTAAGACATTAATGAGCGAGCTAGGACAGACGTAGTCAATACAACTATTTGTTTAGCACTTTTGAAATGTACAGCGATAGAATTCAGAACATTGGCCCTTCTCACAGTGTTCTCCCTGTACACCAAGTCAGAACCATAGGATAGATAATGGGGGCACATAACCAGACAATGAAATCTCTTACTATATTCGATGATTACATTTCTCTAAAACAGGTTATAGGCTACATGTGCACCACCAAGTCAGAACAGTAGGCGAAATTATTAGGGTGAGGCTCATGTGCTACTAACATCTTACTACACAACATAGACTTAGTATTACTTTCTTAGCCACAGTACACATATTTCCCTGGCATATTACAACATTTATGCAGCAGTATACAATACACTTTTAGACACACCATGTTATACTGTGCTCACTTGAACAGGAAGGTGGAGTGGCGGTCCTTCGTGGGCAAATTTTGTCATCAAACTTTGTCATTTGGGCAGTCTTGATACAACATTTTGAACAGAAATGCAATGGTTCATTAGATCAGTCTAAAACTTTGCACATAAACTGCTGCCATTTAGTGGCCAAAATCAAAATTGCGCCTGGGCTGGAATATACATTATGGCCTTTCTCTTACCTTTCAAAGATGATGGTTTTAAAAAAATACACAAGAACGTTTTTTTCTTTTTCTTTGTATTATCTTTTACCAGATTTATTGTGTTATATTCTCCTACATTCCTTTCACATTTCCACAAACTTTAAAGTGTTTCCTTTCAAATGGTACCAAGAATATGCATATCCTTGCTTGAGTTACAGGCAGTTAGATTTGGGTATGTCATTTTATGTGAAAATTGAAAAAAGGGGGAGGATCCTTAATTAAGCAAGTCAGTCATATCAGCTATGTTTTTAAAAAAAGGCAGTAAATGAGGCTGAATGAACTATTTCGCTGCCAGACAAGGCTCCACTGATAGCCAGGTGTAGCAGTGGTAAGGTTTTAGGACTGCTGTTGGGACAGCTTTATGTAGGCCCTAACAGTTTGTCACCGTTATAGTGCAATGAATGTATTGTTTAGTGTTGTGTAGTGGCTTTGCTGGCATGCATCTAAAAAAATGTTTTTTGCCCCACCAAGATTTACATGCTAAAATCGCCACTGATAATATTTAATAACCGTGGCTTGTGAGTCAACCTGCGCAGTAGCAACCAATGTGATAATGGCTTGGGTTATTGATATCACTACACTGTACTTATTTATTATTTTATTGAATGTTTTTCAGGTTCTGAAATGTTTTGAATTCAATGCACTAAAATATTGTACGATTCAGATTCTAGTTTTGTAACGCCCTGATCTGTTTCACCTGTCTATGTGATTGTCTCCACCCACCTCCAGGTGTCTCCTGTTTTCCCCATTAATCCCCGGTGTATTTATCCCTGTGTTTCCTGTCTCTCTGTGCCAGTTTGTCTTGTATTGCCAAGTCAACCAGTATTTATCCTAGCTCCTATTTTTCCCAGTCTCTGTTTTTTCATTTTATAGTATTTTAATTGTTAGCCCTCCTGGTTTTGACCCTTGCCTGCCCTGATGCCGAATCCGCCTGCCTGACCACTCTGCCTGTTCTGACCTCGAGCCTGCCTATCCCCTGGTACTGTTTGGACTCTGACCTGGTTTATGAACTCTCGCCTGTCCCAGACTTGCCTTTTGCCTACCCCTTTTGGTACAATAAATATCGGAGCTCAACCATCTGCCTCCTGTGTCTGCATTTGTGTCTCGCCTTGTGCCCTTATACGTTTTTGGAAATCACAATTGGGAAATACTGTTTATTATAGTCACGGGTCTAGCCACTCAGCTGGTTATATGATATTTCTTCATAAGTTTAGAGGTGATATTTCAGAGTCTTGTGTGTCCAAAGACGGGAGATGAGTTATATTGATCTCCAAACTAGATAATGTTTTTTTTTAAATATGCAATGTGTATGGGTACAATTCTCCCACCTCAAATAATACTTTATTTTGGATCTTGCTGATGAGCTTACTGAGCTGCAAAACAAGTATACAAATGCATGGCTTATAACTGCCAGGGTGTTTCTTTAATACAAACTTAAACGATTATACCTGGTGTAATAGGTCAATGATGGTCAGATCCAGAATTGATTTGTTTCTCATTTCTACCCCACTTTTACAGTATGTACAAGAAGTAAGTCATAAACATACTCCTTCGATTGATCATATAATGATATTTTTGAAGTTAGAATGTTCTGAAAAATCCAGTGGCGTTCGAGGATACCGGAAACTTAGTAATTCACCCCTAAATGATCCAGTCTTTAACAAGAGCATAAAGAACTTGCTCATAGACTTGTTTAATTCAGATGATTTAGAACCAAAGCATGGAAGTAAATGGGAAATATTTAATATTTAATGTAAGATCTATCGGCATTACAAGCAGTAAGGAACTATAGGAGCAAAAATGTTTGAAAGATGATGAGCTTATGAATAAATTGAATGTTCTTTTTAGAAAATGATACCATTTCAGCAGAGGAAGAAACAGATTTGAATAAATCTCGAATAGAAGTAGATCAAATGTAAATTAATGTAGCTAAAGGGGCCTTTATTAAATCTAGAGCAAAATGGGTTGAGGAGGGTGAGAAAAACACAAGCTGTTTTTTTGCTCTTGAAAAAAGAAACTATAAGACCAAATCTCTTTCTGCCTTAAATACTGACAACATATTGTGTACAGACCCTACGAGCATCACTAGCTTTGTGTATTCTTTCTATGACAATCTGTATACATTTAATGGGATTGAATGGGAACGTTTTATAAAACATGTCCATGGTCATGTTCCAATGATTTCTGATGAGTTCAAGTCCATATGGGAAGATGAGTTTTCTTTAGTGGAGATTAGAGATGCGCTTAAATCTATGAAGAAGGGCAAAGCACCTGAAACAGATGGTCTTTCTGCAGAATGTTATTTACACTTTTGGGAACATGTAGAGGGACCAGTATTCAACATGTTCCAAGAATGCCTAGCTAAGGGTGAGATGATTACTACCATGAAACGGGGTTATTTCCTTAATACCAAAGCTTGATAAAGATCCCCTTTTCATAGATCATTGGAGACCCATTACATTATTAAATACAGATTATAAATGGATTACTTTAGCATATGCCAATAGACTTACAATGGGCCTAAATCATCTTATTCATGAAACTCAAACTGGTTTCATGAAAGGTCGCCACATCAGCTGTAACATTGGGTTCGTTTTAGACTTGATTGATTACGCTGATTCAATTGACTCAGAGGCTATTATTTTATTCCTTGACTTTTGTAAAGCATTTGATACAACTGATCACAAATTCCTAATACAGTCGTTGTACACTTCTGGTTTCGGGACTAGCTTTGTGTCTGTTATCAATATGTTTTAGAAAGATATTAAAAGTTATATTATGATTAATCTTAACACATCTAAAATATTTAATATTCACCGTAGTGTACGCCAGGGTTGCCCTATTTCAACTTTCGTATTCATTTTAGTTGTAGAATTACTATATATTAAGATTTTAAACAACTCTGAGAGGTATTTAAATATTTTGTAAATGAATACAAATATCTCAATTAGCAGACGACACAGCTCTGTTTCTAAAAGACAAGGATCAAGTTGCTATTGCACTTAAAATGATCAAATCATTCTGTTCAGCCTCTCGTCTGTAACGTTACTTAATAAATGTGAAATATTCGCCATACATAACTCAAATTAGCAATCTGTTGAGCATATTCCAGTGAAAGATCATGTGAAATATTTAGGGGTGCACATGGCAAAAAAACGTATTGTCCATCAACATCTCAATTTCTTTCAGAGATTAAAGAAAACAAAATCCATTTTAAATAACTGGCTCCAGACTAATAACTGGCTCCAGACTAATAACTGGCTCCAAACTGTTCAAATTTCATGAACAAGCCCTTTTAGCCTGGGAACACTGTTATGTCCACAACTCCTCCCCACACAAGGCACTTCTGTGGAACAACAAAGATATCGTTGTTAAATACAAGTCTTTGTTCTTCCCTAAGTAGTTTGAAAGAAATATTATATTTGTGCTTGATTTATTTGATAAAGAAGGAAATATACTCTCTTATAGAAAGTTCTTACAAACATCTAACTTCCCAATAGATTAAAAATAATTTAATTCTATACGCAAAGCAATACCTTCAGGACTTACTCAATTAATGAAATCTCATCTGTGCTTTGGAGAACATAGATGCACAAATTAAGATAGATGCACAATTTATGTTAGAAGGTTGCCCTCTGCTGGATAAGAAATGTAATTATACATTCGTAAGAGAGCCTTTTAACTCCAAAAACAAGATCTCTGCTAGAGGGAAATTCTTCTGGAATGCATATATTACTGAAATTTAATGAAAGAAAGCTTGGTTGCTTACAAATGTTGTATATCAAATAAAGTAAAATAAATTCACTTTAAAATTGTGCACAAAATATACCCTTGCAATAACTTGTCTAAATTCATGAACTTAGAGGACATATGCCTTTTCTGTGGTAAAGAAGGGGAAACAATTATACACATTTTTTTACGAGTGTGACTTTTTTTTAATGAGCGAGTTAAGTATCTACATTTATTATTTCATTAATGAGACCCATGTATGTACAATGAAATGTTGAAATTAAATGTTATTATTCAAATGAAAACAAAACTACAGAATTTGTCATTAACTTCTTCATTCTCTCTGGTAAATGTTATATACACAAAAACAAATATTAGAAATCTGTCCCCAAATGCAATATAGATTTTTTTGAAATCCAATATTTAATTAAAAACAAATAACAAAAAGCCACTGTATTCCCTAGGTGGTAAAGGTAGGTAATAACACGTCTGCCACGCTGATCCTCAACACGGGGGCCCCTCAGGGGTCCGTGCTTAGTCCCTTCCTGTACTCCCTGTTTACCCATGACTGTGTGGCCAACCACGACTCCAATGCCATCATTAAGTTTGCTGACGACACAACAGTGGTAGGCCTCATTATCGACAACGATGAGACAGCCTATAGGGAGGAGGTCAGAGACCTGGCAGTGTGGTGCCAGGACAACAACCTCTCCCTCAATGTGAGCAAGACAAAGGAGCTGATAGTGGACTAGGCCCCCATTAACATTGACGCGGCTGTAGTGGAGTAGGTCGAGAGTTTAAAGTTCCTTGGTGTCCACATCACCAACAAACTACCATTGTCCAAACACATCAAGACAGTCGTGTAGAGGGCACGACCCATTTTCCCCCTCAGGAGACTGAAAAGATTAGGCATGGGTCCCCAGATCCTCAAAAATTATACAGCTACACAATCGAGAGCATCCTGACCGGTGGCATCATCGCCTGGCATGGCAACTGCTCGGCATCTGACCGTAAGGCGATACAGAGGGTAGTGCATACAGCCCAGTACATCACTGGGGCCAAGCTTCCTGCCAACCAGGACCTATATTTATTTTATTTGTATTTAACCTTTATTTAACTAGGCAAGTCAGTTAAGAACAAATTCTTATTTACAATGACGGCCTACCCCGGCCAAACCCGGACGACGCTGGGCCAGTTGGTCGCTGCCCTATGGGACTCCCAATCACGGCCGGATGTGATACAGCTGGTGGTACCGGAGCACCAAGTCCAACCTCGACTAACCTGTACCCCCGCACACTGACTCGGTACCTGAACCCCCTGTATATAGCCTTGTTATTGTTATTTTGGGGGGGACTTTTAATTATGTTTTACTTTACTTTATTTTGTAAATATTTTTAACTGCATTGTTGGTTAAGGGCTTGTAAGTAAGCATTTCACGGTAAGGTCTACTACACCTGTTGTATTCGTGACAAATAAAGTTTGATTTGATTTGAACTCTCATAGGTTTGTACATTTGTAACCCCTGACCTTATTTGATTTATTTTATTGTTAGGTGCTTTAACTTTTGAAACTCAAATAGTTTTTGTTTTTCTCAAAATAGCATTTTAGAGTTTTTAAATTGTAGCCTATAGAAATGCAGTAGTCTAAATGAGCTTAAACGTTTAAAAAATGTATAGGATGGGAAGACCCAGCCCGGACCTCACTAAAACCCAGACTATAAACCTAAAACCCCTAGCTATGGCCCTGCCAGCAGAGGTTATTGTTACACACTTATTACATATGCCTCGAGAAAAGTGAAAGGCACAATATTCACCATCACCGCACACTGACACTGTACTGCTCTCTGTCTCAGACGTCGTTGATGTCGTCTCTACTGCCGCAGAATACCAAGAACAATGGCAACGTTAGTGAATTTACACCAATAATATTCGGTGTGACACAGCTCTATGTTACAGAGATTTCAATTGGTTGAAACCTCGTGCCGGAAAGAAAACCCTTTTAGTGTATCGGGTCGAGCTTGCTTTGAGGAACAGACTGGACAATTTTCACGTTTGAAGGACTGAAGTGGAGATTTGGTGACTTTGGAGTGGACAAATAGGAGTAGGACCACCGTCAGACCAACGTTTTATCGACCGCAAAACAACAGAGCAGATAGCCAAGGGCGTTTGGACCAGCAGAAAGTATGCGAACTTCTCTGTTCTTCGCATTTGGAACTGTCGGCTACTTCATGTGTGTTTTGCGTTTAATGTTCGTTACGCGGATAAACCTTGGAGGAAAACTTAAACTTGATTGATTTGTATTTATTTTGAAAAGTCACCATGTTGGGGGATGAGGGGATCTATGCGGCGAAGAAGAGGAAGAAACCCGTCCAGAAAAGGTAAGCATAATATGCTTATAAATGTAGGATGTATTCACTGCTTTTAAATTCGTCTCTTAAATTAGGATCCAAATTCTTTAGTGTCCCATTTCAGTTCCGGACCGTGGTAAAGTTGGTTTGAGTTTCGATATATCTCTAGGAAGAGTGTTGGTGGTTCTAAACTTCTTTCATCTAAGAACGATGGAGGCCATTGTGTTCCTGGGGACCTTCAGAGCTGCTGAAATGTTTTGGTACCCTTCCCCATATCTGTGCCTCGACACAATCCTGTCTCGGCGCTCTACAGACCATTTATTCGACCTCATGGCTTGGTTTTTGCTCTGACATGCACTGTCAACTGTGGGACCTTATATAGGCAGGTGTGTGCCTTTTCCAAATCATCTCCAATCAATTGAATTTACCACAGGTGGACTCCAATCAAGTTGTAGAAACGTCTCAAGGATGATCAATGGAAACAGGATGCACCTGAGTCTCATAGCAAAGGGTCTGAATACTTATGTAAATAAGGTATTTCTGTTTTTATTTTTAATACATTTGCAAAAATATCTAAAAACCTGTTTTGCTTTGTCATTATGGGGCATTGCGTGTAAATTTGTTACGGTTTTCTAGGTGTGAAGGAGAGTCGGACCAAAATGCAGCGTGTAGATTGCGATCCATGTTTAATGAACAACGTAAACACAAATTAACACAAACACTACAAAACAAAGAACGTAATGAACGAAACGAAAACCGAAACAGCCTATACTTGTGAAAACTAACAACGATAGGAACAAGGAACACTAAGGACAATCACCCACGACAAACTCAAAGAATATGGCTGCCTAAATATGGTTCCCAATCAGAGACAACGATAAACACCTGCCTCTGATTGAGAACCACTCCAGACAACCATAGACTTTGCTAGATAACCCCACTAGCTACAATCCTAATACATACACACCAAAACCCCAAGACAAAACACACCACAATACAAAAACCCCATGCCACACCCTGGCCTGACCCAATACATGAAGAAAAACACAAAATACTTAGACCAGGGCGTGACAAAATTGATGAGGACAAGAGTCTGAATACTTTCCAAAATGCGCTGTCCCTCTCCTGTGATCATTCCAACGTTGGTTTGAGGTGTCTAGGTCACATGGTCAATTAGCTATTGAATTTTAGGTGACTTTGTATAAATATAGATATATAAAAAAACAAATGCAATGATTTTGTGCAACATAGCTCTCTATGTAAGGAACAAATGAGAGTTGAAATTGGGTTGCTAAGCTTGGTTGAAGAGCTATTGAAATTATATACTTTCAAATATTTCTATAAAATCGTGTAAGTGGTATTTGGGGGAACCAAAGGCTGTGCAATGTGTTTCCCTCCCATTTGAACAATACAAAGTTGCTTTGAGGTGCCTACGTCATGTGATCAAGGAGCAATTGAAGTTCTAAGTCACACATTTAACTAATAAATTGAGGGGAAAAATATATATATATATTTTTTTCAAATAACCAAAGCCTGTGCGATGTATGTCCCAACCCTGTGAACATTGCAACATTGGTTTGAGGTGTCTAGGTCACATGGTCAATTAGATATTTAATTTGAAGGGACTTTGTATAAATATAGATATTATTTCTTGCTGAAGTGCTAAAGTACTAAAATATAATTCACAAGTGAAAAAGTGATAGACTAATATTGTCACCCCATCAGACTATTCTTAATTTAATATTGTCTTTACATTTAATAAATACTATATGTGTGAAATGTGGTTTGATTTAGAATGGACCATTATCGTGCACCTGTCTTGAAACGGGCAAGGGAAAACAATACATGTCATCTTTGCACTTAAATAGCGAATGGAGGACGTTTTTCCCGTGGTTCATTTTCATGCCAGCCAGGTAAACTATACTCCTGTTAAAGAGAAGCAATGTGCTTAATATTAGTAAAGTCGAGAAATAAATATAGTAGGCCTAGTCTATATAAAGCTGATGTGATCCTCCTCTTTTTAATCAAGGCCATCACTCCGTTTTCTCACGCAATTGCATAGCCTTTAGAAATGTTGCGCAACATGAGCTCATGGGCCCTCATGAAGTGTTTGATTAGATTTTGTAGGCCTACCAGAGTGGCCTTCCATCAAAAACAATGGAGAAAATGTGTCGCATAACATTTTAACATGCAGGGCTTGACGTTAACCTGTTTATCCACTTGTCATTCAGGCAAGGAGGTGACTGAAAATGTTGTGTTGTTTGATGCAAACCACTTTACAAAATAAAATGCATGATTATGCTACCCTCTGTCTATTGGCTACTTAGCTTAAACAAAAGCTCTTTGTCGGACCCGCTTTTCAAAGATGTACACATTTTGTGCTCTTGTAGGAAGCAATCACTCCACCATTGCTGACTACAAATGTTCTATGACTGGCTAATAATTCACTAACTAGCTAATAACTCACTAACTAGCAAAGGATATGAACAATTGTGCACAAGCAGCTCTCGCTTTGATCTCAAAACAAGTGCATCTACTCCGCTCATGCTGTAAACACAGTCCAGTTTAAAGTGACTGGCACAGATCCATATATGGCAATGGTCTATTTGCATATAGGCCTACTGCAGCTCTGATTGGTTATGCTGCAGTACGGGCTGAGTCGTGCATGTCAATGCAATAGAATCCTACTTTGATGCTTTCTGCCTACAACAAAATCACTTGCATAGTTTTACATACTAAGTCTCGCATAGTTCGTTTTGTTTCGGTATGTTGCATTGAAAGTGGCTAATATTGAGTTTATTCAATCACAATTCCCACAGTAATGGGAAACATTGATAGTGTTAACTAAGGGGGGAAACTCTAGAAAGTTGAGTAAAATTCAGTCTTGCGCTTCTCTGCGCGGGCCGATATTTCATCATCCCATGGGATCCGTTAAGACTGTGCACAGCAGAAATATCACTGAAATATTGTAGTTCCTACACATCACCTTCTATATTCAAAAGAAAATAGGCATTTTATAGGCTAAGTTGATGAGCTAATGGCCAGCATCATGCTCATGTCAGTCCTCTAGAAGAGATGTAGTCTTCCTAGCAGCTCCGGCCCGCTCATAAGGCAGGATTAGGAGGATGCCTATGGCGGCAGATAGACGAGGGCGGCATTTTCGCTGCTTCGAGGGTGGCTGTTGTCGTTGTGTTCCTGGTTCGAGCCCAGGGAGGAGCGAGGAGAGGAACGGAAGCTATACTGTTACACTGGCAATACTAAAGTGCCTATAAGAACATCCAATAGTCAAAGGTTAATGAAATACAAATGGTATAGAGGGAAATAGTCCGATAATTCTAATAATAACTATAACCTAAAACTTCTTACCTGTGAATATTGAAGACTCATGTTAAAAGTAACCACCAACTTTCATGTGTTATCATGTTCTGAGCAAGGAACTGAAACATTAGCTTTCTTACATAGCACATATTGCACTTTTACGTTCTTCTCCAACACTTTGTTTTTGCATTATTTAAACCAAATTGAACATATTTCATTATTTACTTGAGGCTAAATTGATTTTATTGATGTATTATATTAAGTTAAAATAAGTCTTAATTCAGTATTGTTGTAATTGTCATTATTAAAAATACATTTTTTTTTTAAAATCCGCCGATTAAATCGGTATCAGCTTTTTTGGTCCTCCAATAATCGGTATCGGCGTTAAAACATCATAAGTCCATTCCCAGCGCACCTCTCCCAGGTGCTGTTGGAGAGATGCAGCGCTCCACCAACGTTATGTCAAAAAAATAATCTAACAAATCCTCTATCAGAAAGAGTATGTGGCCTTTTCTGTAGCCTACAGGCTGGAGAGAAAATGAATGACAATGTAATGAGATTCATTTTTTACATCATGCAGGTTTCTCCGATCAAATAGCCTAACATAAATGGCTCCCAATCAAATAAAGAATGCGCTGACATATTAACAAACATCATAGCCTATCCTATCCTAAAAACAAGACCGGTCAAATTAAAATGAACCATATGGAATGTACAATCAAGCTACTCACAACTGCTGTCCGGGAGTTTCATCCCGTGGGCTCAATTGTCATGATCATTGATTTAAATTTTTGACGAGCTGATGATAGTCAAAAAGAAAATACTTCTGCATTTCCTGTGTAAACACATTACAAATAGGCTCAGGATAACTTCTCCTGATAAAGTTGGGTAGCTGATATTCAGAGCTTAAATAGCCAAATTGATTAATCTCAGGAATCAGGTCTAATAAAACCAATGCAATGGCCTGTTTTATAAACGGTGGGCCTACCACATGGATGGGCATTCATAAAATTCCATTGGGGGCCGAAATGGTAGGCTATACCTCAGTATGCAGGGGCCGACGCCTTTTGGACATGTGTTTTTGGTGCATGCCTTGATTTCCACGTCCACGGACGTTGGTTTTTGGTCATATCTGAACCAATCATAGATGTCTATGTTTGGTTCCGATTTGGTCCGGTCTGGATCAGCCTTGATTTGGCCCAAACACAGACATCTATAAATTATGTCTTTCATTCAGAATTTAAATTGCACCTAACTTCAACATCTGGAAAATAGGCAATCTTTTGGTCTCGCCTAGGGTGGCAGAATGGCCCGGACTGGCCCTGCTTCCTAGTAGGACTCTGCAATAACAAGGTGGTGTGTACGTGTGCGCATCCATTTCAGCGTGTGTTGGGGTTGGAGCAAGAGTTGACTCCTTCGACTCCAACCGCAGGAGTTGGAGTTGACTCTAACAATCCTGCAGTCGTGCAACACTAGTGAGAAGTGTGGTAGTGTAGTAGAAAATCGGTTCAAATATGACACAATCAAGAACTTTGAATTCAATTATAGACTTTTAATACAAGAGTATAGCAAGCCGGAGTGCTCCGCGGAACACACACCTTTTCCAGAGCCCTGGCTCCAGTATTTATCCACATATTGCATATGCGCCCATCCCACATGCAAATTAATTTACATTCCAATCCGTGCATCCTGCTTGTTCAGCTCAATAATGCCCATACCTGCTTTCTGTCAGATTATAATGATGACAAGACCCTTGCTTTGTTCCTGCACTTAGCTATATGCATTCTTTTGTTTGTGTATTATCTAGGATCAGCAGACTATGTGTCTCCTCAGTTTCTAGCGTGTCCAGCTATACTAAAAATACTATACATTCCTCTATTTTACAGCCCTATGCTTTGGCTCTGCACTTAGCTCAATATGTTCCTTTTGTATGTGTATCTTTATCTCAGAGCAACAGACTATGTGTCTCCTCTGTCATTCCTTCTGCATCTCTACGTCCTAAAAATATGCGAACTATGTCTATTGGTCATCAGTTAGTCATTTGACTAACCCCCTCCTTTGTATATCCCTCTGGCCTTAGTATGTCCAGCTATCCCATACATCTTATGCATTTGTCTATGTGTTATATTTGCTCCCACAGTAGCAATTCCATACGAAGACAGGATGTCACATGCTGCGGTTGCTCCCAAATGTACTTTAGTCATAAGACTGGGCCTATAGCTAAGTCCAAATCCAAATCCAAATCCATTCAGCTGATGTTCTGAAAGAGCTGCAAAATCTGGACCCCTACAAATCAGCCGGGCTAGACAATCTGGACCCTTTCTTTCTAAAATTATCTGCCGAAATTGTTGCCACCCCTATTACTAGCCTGTTCAACCTCTCTTTCGTGTCGTCTGAGATTCCCCAAAGATTGGAAAGCAGCTGCGATCCCCCTCTTCAAAGGGGGGGACACTCTTGACCCAAACTGCTACAGACCTATATCTATCCTACCGTGCCTTTCTAAGGTCTTCGAAAGCCAAGTCAACAAACAGATTACCGACCATTTTGAATCTCACCATACCTTCTCTGCTATGCAATCTGGTTTCAGAGCTGGTCATGGGTGCACCTCAGCCACGCTCAAGGTCCTAAACGATATCTTAACCGCCATCGATAAGAAACATTACTGTGCAGCCGTATTCATTGATCTGGCCAAGGCTTTCGACTCTGTCAATCACCACATCCTCATCGGCAGACTCGACAGCCTTGGTTTCTCAAATGATTGCCTCGCCTGGTTCACCAACTACTTCTCTGATAGAGTTCAGTGTGTCAAATCGGAGGGTCTGCTGTCCGGACCTCTGGCAGTCTCTATGGGGGTGCCACAGGGTTCAATTCTTGGACCGACTCTCTTCTCTGTATACATCAATGAGGTCGCTCTTGCTGCTGGTGAGTCTCTGATCCACCTCTACGCAGACGACACCATTCTGTATACTTCCGGCCCTTCTTTGGACACTGTGTTAACAACCCTCCAGGCAAGCTTCAATGCCATACAACTCTCCTTCCGTGGCCTCCAATTGCTCTTAAATACAAGTAAAACTAAATGCATGCTCTTCAACCGATCGCTACCTGCACCTACCCGCCTGTCCAACATCACTACTCTGGACGGCTCTGACTTAGAATACGTGGACAACTACAAATACTTAGGTGTCTGGTTAGACTGTAAACTCTTCTTCCAGACCCATATCAAACATCTCCAATCCAAAGTTAAATCTAGAATTGGCTTCCTATTTCGCAACAAAGCATCCTTCACTCATGCTGCCAAACATACCCTTGTAAAACTGACCATCCTACCAATCCTCGACTTTGGCGATGTCATTTACAAAATAGCCTCCAATACCCTACTCAACAAATTGGATGCAGTCTATCACAGTGCAATCCGTTTTGTCACCAAAGCCCCATATACTACCCACCATTGCGACCTGTACGCTCTCGTTGGCTGGCCCTCGCTTCATACTCGTCGCCAAACCCACTGGCTCCATGTCATCTACAAGACCCTGCTAGGTAAAGTCCCCCTTATCTCAGCTCGCTGGTCACCATAGCATCTCCCACCTGTAGCACACGCTCCAGCAGGTATATCGCTCTAGTCACCCCCAAAACCAATTCTTCCTTTGGCCGCCTCTCCTTCCAGTTCTCTGCTGCCAATGACTGGAACGAACTATAAAAATCTCTGAAACTGGAAACACTTATCTCCCTCACTAGCTTTAAGCACCAACTGTCAGAGCAGCTCACAGATTACTGCACCTGTACATAGCCCACCTATAATTTAGCCCAAACAACTACCTCTTTCCCAACTGTATTTAATTTTTATTTATTTATTTATTTTGCTCCTTTGCACCCCATTATTTTTATTTCTACTTTGCACATTCTTCCATTGCAAAACTACCATTCCAGTGTTTTACTTGCTATATTGTATTTACTTTGCCACCATGGCCTTTTTTGCCTTTACCTCCCTTCTCACCTCATTTGCTCACATTGTATAGACTTGTTTATACTGTATTATTGACTGTATGTTTGTTTTACTCCATGTGTAACTCTGTGTCGATGTATCTGTCGAACTGCTTTGCTTTATCTTGGCCAGGTCGCAATTGTAAATGAGAACTTGTTCTCAACTTGCCTACCTGGTTAAATAAAGGTAAAATAAAAAAAATAAAAAAAATAAAAAGTCCCACAAAGACAAGTTTGTATCAGGTTAGAAAAATAACAAGAGACTATACTTTAAGCAGTAAAACACAGGATAGCATGACAAATTATTTAATTTTCCATGACATTTCCTCCCTTTTGAGACTAAGTATCAACCTTATAGAAAGTGACTTACAAGCATTTTCATTAAACAAGCATTAACATGAGGGACGAGGAAATACTTTCTTACACTTAGTACATTACAATTGTAAGTTACTTCCGTTGTCATTGAGTTTCAACACTTCACATAGTGCAATTCACTCTCAGAAGGGGGAAAGGAACATATGAATTTAAACATCACTACATACTTTATCACCACACACAAGGAAATCACTTCGTTAAGACTGTCCATATTGCCACAGGGTCACCATGATGGTAGGGCCTTAATTCTACCTTGGGAGCACCATTCACATAACCCCCATCCCTCTTTGGGCATGGACAGGCTGCACTATAAACTGAATGTTTTTACCTTGGTGTTATGGATTATCATCGTCTTCATCAGACATGTAATCAGACAGGAAATAAATCAGGTAAATAGGGTTCTGAGTGCTTCCTTCAGGGGTTAGTAATGACATGGCAAGAATAGACTCAATGGCTTTGCTGCACAATTTCTTAACAGGTGATGGAGTCGACTATAATAAGCATTATTGTAAAAAAAAAACTATGCCATAAATCAACCTATGATATATTGTAGCTCCCATAACACCAAATAATAACCCATCCAAACCGATTCCAATCGTTGTCTGGTTGGTGTTCTTTTGCGAGATCACCACTGAGCTCTTTCAGATGCTCCACTACAATAGTCAAGTTAACCTCACCCTGGGGTATGAATGTACAGCAATGGTCACCTATCATTTGGCACACTCTTATGCAAACATTCTGTCCCTGTGTGTACTTAGCCTCCGGCTACAAATATATTTTGCACAATGAATCATTCTATCTAACCCATAACACGTTAGTCATTACCGCTAGTCCACTTATATAGTTATAAACATACTAAAACATGCTCAAGTCAATTGTGCTGTATCAGCCAGAAAGCCATATGTATTAATGCGATTTTAGCATTAGAATTCTGATAACATGGTAAAACAAAACCCCTACTATCAAAGTTATACAACCCACATTTAGAATGACTGTCTTTAATGCTCCACGTTGAGTCTATCACTCAAATTCAAGACCCTCAACTTAGCACTCATCTTCACGGTTAAAATGTACATTTACAAACAGTATATTCATCTTATATTCCCAACATGAACTATTCTCATCACTTGTGGTAATTACAGATTGGTATCTCAATGCATTCTTAGTCTAAATAACTATACATTTCTCAGTGTGCAGACCTCCACAATCAACCTAATACCCCAAATAAACAATTACGGGCACGCTTGACCAACCGTTTTCGATTCTGCCTGTGTCCCCACTAAATATAATACTTTTTTATTCACAAACCCAAGCTGTATTCGAATACCCATACTAATATACTATATGCTTAATGAGTATATACTTCACACTATATACTATTAGTTCATTCATTTTAGTATACTGTAAACAAATGATAACCTTTCAGTTATCATCGCATGTCTACCGGAAATTGATGTTGTTGCTATGCAGCCTATTGCTAGCTTGTTAGCATAACAAATGACTAGTTAGACATTTTATGAATTTGGGTGTTTTGGAAATTCAGACTGTTCAGAGCGTACACTGCCCGCTCTGGCCAAGGAGCAGGGTTGATCCAAGCTCTCTGACCTAACAAAGGCAGTCAAGCACCCAAACTAACATGCTAAAGTTGGCTAGCTTGCCAGCTACTTCCAGACACAAATAAGAGAACACATCCTCACTCTTACCATTCTACTCACCCTAGCAGAGCTGGTAAGGCTTTTTTCATGTTATCCAAAACGTTGGTGACTAACTGTGCTGCTGGCAAGAATTGAATTACGTTATTTTCCCCCAACGTTGGCCATATTCATCGGGTGTTGAGTGTTTGTAAATTCATCCGTTATTCTGCACTCTGGTACATTCAAATTTAGCTAAGGTAAGAGTGACATGAATAATCAAGTCAATAAATGTTGGGTAGTTGAATAGCATATAGTTTATATACTGGAAGATTTGATATATTAGTAGCCAGCTAACGTTAGGCAGCTAGCTAACATAAACTCAGCAAAAAAAGAAATGTCCCTTTTTCAGGGCCCTGTCTTTCAAAGATAATTCATAAAAATCCAAATAACTTCACAGGTCTTCATTGTAAAGGGTTTAAACACTGTTTCCCATGCTTGTTCAATGAACCATAAACAATTAATGAACATGCACCTGTGGAATGGTCATTAAGCATGTCTGGGACCTGTTGGATCGGAGGGAGAGGGCTAGGGCTATTCCCCCCAGAAATGTCCGGGAACTTGCAGGTACCTTGTTGGAAGTAGTCCATGAGGAGGAGATGCACTGCAGTACTTAATGCAGCTGGTGGCCACACCAAATACTGACTGTTAAATACTGACCCCCCCGTTCAGGGACACATTATTCCATTTATGTTAGTCACATGTCTGTGGTACTTGTTCAGTTTATGTCTCAGGTGTTGAATCTTGTTATTATGTTCATACAAATATTTACACGTTAAGTTTGCTGAAAATATACTCAGTTGACAGTGAGAGGACGTTTCTTTTACCGGTACATACTGCTGTAATGATATGCTATGCGGTTCATAAGGATAGAGTAACTAACAAATTGTCATAATTAGCCATAGCAACCAATATTTTTGCACTGATTAAAGTATTTTGTTTTTTGTCAGGATTTTGTCCTCAGATGAAAGGATGAAAATAGTATAAATGTACTTATTAAAATAGCATGCAGAACGCATCACAGGTATTACAAGCATATGCAATTTGGGTGAAAGTGCAGTATTTGGACAGTGCCCTTATGAAAAAATATTACTGTCAGAGTGCAGTATAACTGCAGTACACTGCAGTACAACTGCAGTTAGAGTGCAGTTTAACTGCAGTATGCTGCAAATACTGCATCCAAAATCCCACAATCGACTGCAGTTTCTTCACTTTTACTGCAGTTTCAAAATTGCAATCTTTTTTGTTATGGTGAAAATTCTATATGTTGTTCTTGACCCGTGTCACTGACGATTTTGACACCGTGATTCTGGAGCTCCTGAGCTGGGCCAGCTAGCCCTGGGCTAAGGTGCAGTGTGAACATGCCTTTTGTTGTTTAGTCAAGGATCTGGTGTAGAGAAATTGCCCTGAAACAGTATCTCAGCCTGCTGTTGACTACAGGGACACTACAGATGACATAAACATACGTTTGACTGACCAGGTATCAAATCTATTATACTTCACCTCCTTTGACCTCCTCCTCTCCTGAATGGCCCCAATAGCTGATGGGCATCACCTCAAGGTATCCAGATCATGTCAATAATGACTGACTGACTAGTTTTGGACCTGGGTCATCTGTGCACCACAAGATTGTGTTAGCTCACCGAGCTAAAGCCTCTGACAATCACATGCATTACTCCAGTCTGTGTTCAGTAGATTCCTAATCGTCCCTCGTCCTCTCGTATCTGGTCTCAGTCTGTTAGCCCTCTGAGCTAAAGCCTCTGAAAAACAGCTGCAGTAGTTCAGCTCTGTTCAGTAAATTCCTAAATCCCCCTTCCCCTCTCCTGCCTGTCCCCAGTCTGAAGCCTTCTCCAGGGGACGGTGTGGTGATGACCAACCCGTCTAAACGTCACCGGGACCGTCTGAACTGGGAGCTGGACCGGCTGACTGGCCTTCTGCCCTTCTCCCAAGAGGTAAGGGGTCGGCTGGACAAACTGTCCGTTCTCCGGCTCAGTGTGGGATACCTCAAGGTCAAGAGCTTCTTCCATGGTGAGTGGACTACGGAAGTGCACACGCACACACACACACACACACACACACACACACACACACACAGAACCATACACACACCACAATGTATCTCTAAACTCACTGTTGGAAAGTAATAAGGCTATGAACATGCTCTACAGTCATTACATTAGCAGGTTATTTTTTATGTCAGCCAGAAGTGTGAAGTGGAGAGTATAGATTACCATAGACAACTAGGAATGTGTGTGTGTGTGTGTGTATCACTACATTGCCACTAACAGTTGAGGGTGTCGGAATGAACTATTTCCCTGTTTAACCACTAGGTATTATGACACCTCCATTGTGGGGCTCTAAGTGGTAATGATGAGTCGAAATCCACTTAGCCTAATTACTGTTTTCTGACACATTCTTTATTTTCTTTTGCGTGTTTCCTATAGCCCATAGCCAGCCATGGTGCATAGGCTATTTACTATGCTTTGATTAAACATTTGAACAGCAAGTGTTGAATAGTTCATAAAAGGTGTCGAACTCACTGAATAAAGTCGATCTCCTGCACCACCATTCAAAAGTTTGGGGTCACTTAGAAATGTACTTGTTTTTGAAAGAAAAGCAATTGTTTTGTCCATTAAAATAACATCAAATTGATCTGAAATACAGTGTAGACATTGTTCATGTTGTAAATGACTATTGTAGCTGGAAATGGCAGTTTTTTAATGGAATATCTACATAGGTGTACAGAGGCTCAATATCAGCAACCATCACTCTGTGTTTCAAGTAACAGACACATCTCAACATCAACTGTTCAGAGGAGACTGTGTGAATCAGGCCATGTTCAAATTGCTGCAAAGAAACCACTACTAAAGGACACCAAGAAACTTGCTTGGGCCAAGAAACACGAGCAATGGACATTAGACAGGTGGAAATTTGTGCTTTGGTCTGGTGTCCAAATTTGAGATTTTTGGTTCCGACCGCCTTGTCTTTGTGAGACGCAGTGTGGGTGAACGGATGATCTCTGCACGTGTATTTCCCATCGTAAAGCATAGAGGAGGAGGTGTTATGGTGGGTGCTTTGCTGGTGACACTGTGATTTATTTAGAATTCAAGGCACACTTAACCAGCATAGCCACCACAGCATTCTGCAGCGATACGCCATCCCATCTGGTTTGGGCTTAGTGGGACTATCATTTTTTCAACGGGACAAAGACCCAACACACCTCCAGGCTGTGTAATGGCTATTTTACCAAGAAGGAGAGTGATGTAGTGCTGCATCAGATGACCTGGCCTCCACAATCCCCCAACCTCAACCAAATTGAGATAGTGGTGAAGGTGAAGCTGGTTGAGAAAATTCCAAGAGTGTTAAAGCTCAAGGCGAAAGGGTGGCTAACTTGAAGAATCTAAAAAATAAAATATATCTTGATGTATTTAACACTTTTTTGGTTACTACATGATTCCATGTGTGTTATTTCACAGTTTTGATGTCTTCACTATTATTCTACAATGTATAAAATAGTACAAAATAAATTTAAAAAACTTTAGGTGATCTAAAACTTTTGGCTGGTAGTGTATATTGCAGTAAAACTGTAAATACGACTTTCATCTCTAGGAAAGACAGGTTTAATGTTAAAAAAGGTTTAATGTTAATGTCTTAGTAAATAGTCCTGCTTATAGGCCTAGATGATATCCAAAATAATTAACAATACACTGAATTCACACATTTTCAGTAATTAAATTGTAGTTTCTACTCAATACCACAACTCATTTTACCAATCTGGGGGGTAAAGTATTAAATAAATTCGCTGTGTATTTCGGATGGAATCAAGGCATTAGAATGTGACTGAGGCAACTAAAATAGAGCATGTTAATAATGGTATATTCTCTAGACTGACATAACATTTTATGGGGAAAAAGACCCCAGTCTTACCCAACCCACTACTGTGGCACATAGATGCCATTTTGGTTTGGGATTGTTACGAGAGTCAGCCTAAACTTTTGAAGGCTTCTTTTCTTTTTTGTCAGATTTGGATGAAGGTTGTTGTTTTCTCCTCAAGCAACCCCTTCTTTCTCCACACTCTTTTTCTTTTTTATTCCTCCTCTCTCCCTTTCTCTCTACTGTCCTTTTGTTTTTCTTCCTATACCCTTCGTCTCTTTCTCTCTCTCTCTCTCTCTCTTTTGTTAGTTTGGATCCCGTTAGCTTTTGCAGAAGCAGCAGCTACTCTTCCTGGGGTCCACAAAACATCAAAAGTAACTTAACACTGATACACTGATAGACAAGGAAAGTCACACACATTTAAAATACAATGATATACAGATAATGCAACTAAAAAGAAATACAAAATACTTATTTTCCACCATAATTTGCAAATAAATTCATTAAAAATCCTACAATGTGATTTTCTGGATTTTTTTCTTCTCATTTTGTCTGTCATAGTTGAAGTGTACCTATGATGAAAATTACAGGCCTCTCTCATCTTTTTAAGTGGGAGAACTTGCACAATTGGTGGCTGACTAAATACTTTTTTGCCCCACTGTATGTAATTTTGCTGTTTCCTAGGAAACTATGCAGTTTGTTTTTTTTACATGTTATTTCTTACATTGGTACCCCAGGTCATCTTAGGTTTCATTACATACAGTCAAGAAGAACTACTGAATATAAGAGCAGCGTCAACTCACCATCAGTACGACCAAGAATATGACTTTCCCGGAGCGGATCCTGTGTTCTGCCTTTCACCCAGGACAACAGAATGGATCCCAGCCTGCGACCCAAAACAACGACGTCGTAAAAGAGGCAAACGAAGCGGTCTTCTGGTCAGGCTCCGGAGACGGGCACATCGCGCCACTCCCTAGCATACTACTCGCCAATGTCCAGTCTCTTGACAACAAGGTTGATGAAATCCGAGCAAGGGTAGCATTCCAGAGGGACATCAGGGACTGTAACGTTCTTTGCTTCACGGAAACATGGCTCACTCGAGAGACGCTATCGGTGTCGGTGCAGCCAGCTGGTTTCTCCACGCATCGCGCCGACAGAAACAAACATCTTTCTGGTAAGAAGAGGGGCGGGGGCATATGCTTTATGGTTAACGAGACGTGGTGTGGTCACAACAACATACAGGAACTCAAGTCCTTCTGTTCACCTGATTTAGAATTCCTCACAATCAAATGTCGACCGCATTATCTACCAAGGGAATTCTCTTCGATTATAATCACAGCCGTATATATTCCCCCCCAAGCAGACACAACGATGGCTCTGAACGAACTTTATTTGACTCTTTACAAACTGGAATCCATATATCCTGAGGCTGCATTCATTGTAGCTGGGGATTTTAACAAGGCTAATCTGAAAACAAGACTCCCTAAACTGTTTCAGCATATCGATTGCGCAACCAGGGCTGGTAAAACCTTGGATCATTGCTATTCTAACTTCCGCGATGCATATAAGGCCCTCTCCCGCCCTCCCTTCGGAAAAGCTGACCACGACTCCATTTTGTTGCTCCCTGCCTACAGACAGAAGCTAAAACAAGAAGCCCCCACACTGAGGTCTGTTCAACGCTGGTCCGACCAATCTGATTCCACGCTCCAAGACTGCTTCCATCACGTGGACTGGGATATGTTTCGTATTGCGTCAGACAACAACATTGACGAATACGCTGATTCGGTGAGCGAGTTCATTAGAACGTGTGTTGAAGATGTCGTTCCCATAGCAACGATTAAAACATCCCCAAACCAGAAACCGTGGATTGATGGCAGCATTCGCATGAAACTGAAAGCGCGAACCACTGCTTTTAATCAGAGCAAGGTGACCGGAAACATGACCGAATACAAACAGTGTAGCTATTCCCTCCGAAAGGCAATCAAACAAGCTAAGCCTCAGTATAGAGACAAAGTAGAATCGCAATTCAACGGCTCAGACACAAGAGGTATGTGGCAGGGTCTACAGTCAATCACGGATTACAAAAAGAAAACCAGCCCAATCACGGACCAGGATGCCTTGCTCCCAGGCAGACTAAATAACTTTTTTGCCCGCTTTGAGGACAATACAGTGCCACTGACACGGCCCGCAACCAAAACATGCGGACTCTCCTTCACTGCAGCCGAGGTGAGTAAAACATTTAAACGTAATAACCCTCGCAAGGCTGCAGAACCAGACGGCATCCCCAGCCGCGCCCTCAGAACATGCGCAGACCAGCTGGCTGGTGTGTTTACGGACATATTCAATCGATCCTTATCCCAGTCTGCTGTTCCCACATGCTTCAAGAGGGCCACCATTGTTCCTGTTCCCAAGAAAGCTAAGGTAACTGAGCTAAACGACTACCGCCCCGTAGCACTCACCTCCGTCATCATGAAGTGCTTTGAGAGACTAGTCAAGGACCATATCACCTCCACCCTACCTGACACCCTAGACCCACTCCAATTTGCTTATCGCCCAAATAGGTCCACAGACGATGCAATCTCAACCACACTGCACACTGCCCTAACCCATCTGGACAAGAGGAATACCTATGTGAGAATGCTGTTCATCGACTACAGCTCAGCATTTAACACCATAGTACCCTCCAAACAAGTCATCAAGCTCGAGACCCTGGGTCTCGACCCCGCCCTGTGCAACTGGGTACTGGACTTCCTGACGGGCCGCCCCCAGGTGGTGAGGGTAGGTAACAACATCTACATCATCAACATCAATGCTACTTAATATAATGTTTACATACCCTACATTATTTCTCATGTATACATATATACTGTACTCTATATCATCTACTGCATCTTTATGCAATACATATATCACTAGCCACTTTAAACTATGCCACTTTGTTTACATACTCATCTCATATGTATATACTGTACTCGATACCATCTACTGCATCTTGCCTATGCCGCTCTGTACCATCACTCATTCATATATCTTTATGTACATATCCTTTACACTTGTGTGTATAAGGTAGTAGTTTTGGAATTGTTAGCTAGATTACTCGTTGGTTATTACTGCATTGTCGGAACTAGAAGCACAAGCATTTTGCTACACTCGCATTAACATATGCTAACCATGTGTATGTGACAAATAAAATTTGATTTGATTTGTTTGCTTGAGTAATTGGAGATGGAAGGGAGTTCCATGTGTGATTGTGGCTATGTTTAAAACTGAGCATTGCCGGGAATTCGTTTTGGACTTGGGAACTGTGAAGAGACCGCCGGTGGCATATGTATGGGTGTCTGAAGAGACCCCTGGTGGCATGTCTTGTGGGGTATCTGAGCTGAATGTTATTTGATTATGCAGACAATGTGGCATTTTTGTCACAGTAATATTTCTCATGAAAACTACAAGAGAAGCAATTAATCTCTAGCGTCAGAGCCTCCTCTCTCTCTCTCTTCTCTGTGTTCAAATCAAATGTTATTTGTCACATACATGTGTTTAGCAGATGCTATTGCGGGTAGAGGTCGACCGATTATGATTTTTCAACGCCGATACCGGTTATTGGAGGACCAAAAAAGCCAATACCGATTAATCGGACGATTTTGAAATGTTTTTTATTTTTATTTATTTGTAATAATGACAATTACAACAATACTGAATGAACACTTATTTTAACTTAATATAATACATCAATAAATTCAATTTAGCCTCAAATAAATAATGAAATGTTCAATTTGGTTTAAATAATGCAAAAACAAAGTTTTGGAGAAGAAAGTAAAAGTGCAATATGTGCTATGTAAGAAAGCTAACGTTTAAGTTCCTTGCCCAGAACATGAGAACATATGAAAGCTGGTGGTTCCTTTTAACATGAGACTTCAATATTCACAGGTAAGAAGTTTTAGGTTATAGTTATTATTAGAATTATCGGACTATTTCCCTCTATACCATTTGTATTTCATTAACCTTTGACTATTGGATGTTCTTATAGGCACTTTAGTATTGCCAGTGTAACAGTATAGCTTCCGTTCCTCTCCTCGCTCCTCCCTGGGCTCGAACCAGGAACACAACGACAACAGCCACCCTCGAAGCAGCGTTACCCATGCAGAGCAAGGGAAACAACCACAGGCTCAGAGCGAGTGATGTTTGAAATGCTATTAGCGCGCGCTAACTAGCCAGCCATTTCACTTCGGTTACACCAGCCTCATCTCGGGAGTTGATATAGACTTGAAGTCATAAACAGCGCAATGCTTGACGCACAACGAAGAACTGTTGGCAAAACGCACGAAAGTGCTGTTTGAATGAATGTTTACGCGCCTGTTTCTGCCTACCACCGCTCAGTCAGATACTTAGATACTTGTATGCTCAGTCAGATTATATGCAACGCAGGACACGCTAGATAATATCTAGTAATGTAGTTAACTAGTGATTATGATTGATTGATTGTTTTTTATAAGATAAGTTTAATGCTAGCTAGCAACTTACCTTGGCTTACTGCATTCGCGTAACAAGCAGTCTCCTTGTGGAGTGCAATGAGAGAGAGGCAGGTCGTTATTGCATTGGACTTGTTAACTGTAAGATTGCATCCCCCGAGCTGACAAGGTGAAAAACTGTCGTTCTGCCCCTGAACGAGGCAGTTAATCCACCGTTCCTAGGCCGTCATTGAAAATAAGAATGTGTTCTTAACTGACTTGCCTAGTTAAATAAAGATAAAATAAAGGTGTAAAAAATTTCAGATTGTTATGAAAACTTGAAATCGGCACTAATTAATCGGCCATTCCGATTAATCGGGCGACCTCTAATTGCGGATGTAGCAAAATGCTTGTGTTTCTAGCTCCAACAGTGCAGTAAAATCTAACAATACTCACAATCTAAAATAAATTAATGGAATATATAAGAATATAAATATTTGGACGAGCAATGTCAGAGCGGAATAGACTAAGGTACAGTAGAATAGGACAGAATACAATATATACATATGAGATGAGTAATGCAAAATATGTGAACATTATTAAAGTGACTAGTGTTCCAATTATTAAAGTGGCCAGTAATTTCAAGTCTATGTATTTAGGACAGCAGCCTCTAATGTGCTAGTGATGGCTATTTAACAGTCTGATGGCCTTGAGATAGAAGCTGTTTTTCAGTCTCTCGGTCCCAGCTTTGATGCACCTGTACTAACCTCGCCTTCTGGATGATAGCGGGGTGAACTGGCAGTGGCTCGGGTGGTTGTTGTCCTTGATGATCTTTTTGGCCTTCCTGTGACATCGGGTGGTGTAGGTGTCCTGGAGAGCAGGTAGTTTGCCCCCAATGATGCATTGGGCAGACCACATCACCCTCTGGAGAGCCCTGCGATTGCGGGCGGGGCAGTTGCCATACCAGGTGGTGATACAGCCCAACAGGATGCTCTCTATTGTGCATCTGTAAAGGTTTGTGAGGGTTTTAGGTGCCAAGCCAAATTTCTTCAGCCTCCTGAGTTTGAAGAGGCGCTGTTGCACCTTCTTCACCACACTGTCTGTGTGGGTGGATGCCGAGGAACTTGAAGCTTTCCACCTTCTCCACTGCGGTCCCGTCGATGTGGATAGGGGGGTGCTCCCTCTGCTGTTTCTTGAAGTCCACGATCAGCTCCTTTGTTTTGTTGCCGTTGGGTGAGAGGTTGTTTTTCTGGCACCACACTCCCAGGGCCCTCACCTCCTCCCTGTAGGCTGTCTCGTCATTGTTGGTAATCAGGCCTACTACTGTTGTGTCGTCTGCAGACTGTAGTAGGCCTGATTACCAACAATGACGAAAGTCTCTTAGGTACTGTTATCAAGCTGCTGAGCAGTGCTGTTGATGGAGCTCATGGGGGAGGCAGGGTGAGACAGGGGGAGGTATCAAGAGGGGAGGTAGGGGGGAGGAGTCCTAGAAGCTCTGAAGAACAGTGGCACAAAATGCGGGTTCTTGACAAGGGTGTGTGTATATGTTGTGAGTGTGTGTTTGTGTATGTGTTGTGAGTGTGTGTGTTGTGAGTGTGGATGGGAGTGGGGGGGGCTTTCCAGCACCTAGGTGATAGCGAAACTCTAACAAACATCAACATGCCAGACCAGTCACATGGGATGATGACGCCATATTCTGTAGCGGTTGTCGTAGTCCTACAGCTTTCTACATCCACTGTAGCCACCGACAACACAGGCAGCTACTGTATGGAGCCTCTTGATACTGACATACAGCTGCCAAATATGCAGCTACTTCCCCAGTCAACTAGTCAGTCACAGAGCAGGATGTGTTGTAGAGTTTATATGTTTTGTTAGAGGGAAGAATCCTATCTGAAGATAAGTACTCTGCAACTCAAACGTTCACTGAAATCTCCCATTGACATCAATGCATGACTTGTGTGAGAACCTGTGTGAGAGAAATTCAAGTTTCCAGCCTACTGAGAATGGCTAAGTCCATGGACATATCTGAAATGGCACCTTATGGTCTGGCCAAAAGTAGTGCAATAGGAAGAGTTTTATCAAGGATTGGAACACTGAAAGATAGTGAGAGATGGCGAGACTTGAGAGAGAGAGGGAAAAGTAGAGAGACCGAGAGGGAGAGAGAGTGAAAAGGTCTGAGGTGGAAAAAGACCGGGAAAGAAAGAGAGTGCAGGAGAGACTGACTCCCTCCACCTGGAGGAGCATTAGATCAGGCCTCTCTGATACATCTCCCCACTGCTCCAATCCCCTCTGCTGAGCGGCTGTATCCTTTCCACCGTATGTCATCCTGTAACAACCTGTTATCCGTCTCCAGCCTAACATGCAAATCTCACCGGCCACGTTTGCAAGCGTGAGCGTTGCAAAATAAATGTACAAGCGTGTCTGCGTAGCCATGTGGTATGCGTTACTGCAAAGCCGCACGCGACAAACTGGCAGTAGTGAGAAAAGTACCCAATTGTCATACTTGAGTAAAAGTTTAGACACCTTAATAAAAAGTCAGCCAGTGAAATTCTACTTGAATAAAAGTCTAAAAGTATTTTGGTTTTAAATGTATTCAAGTATCAAAAGTAAAAGTATAAATCCTTTAAAAATCTGTATATTAATCAAATCAAATCAAAATGATGTTTCCACCTCCATGCTTCACGGTTGGGATGGTGTTCTTGTGGTTGTACTCATCCTTCTTATTCCTCCAAACATGGCGAGTGGAGTTTAGACCAAAAAGCTCTATTTTTGTCTCATCAGACCACATAACCTTCTCCCATTTCTCCTCTGGATCATCCAGATGGTCATTGGCAAACTTCAGACGGGCCTGGACATGCACTGGCTTGAGCAGGGGGACCTTGCGTGCGCTGCAGGATTTTAATCCATGACGGCGTAGTGTGTTACTAATGGTTTTCTTTGAGACTGTGGTACCAGCTCTCTTCAGGTCATTGACCAGGTCCTGCCGTGTAGTTTTGGGCTGATCCCTCACCTTCCTCATGATCATTGATGCCCCACGAGGTGAGATCTTGCATGGAGCCCCAGACCGAGGGTGATTGACCGTCATCTTGAACTTCTTCCATTTTCTAATAATTGCGCCAACAGTTGTTGCCTTCTCACCAAGCTGCTTGCCTATTGTCCTGTAGCCCATCCCAGCCTTGTGCAGGTCTATAATTATATCCTGATGTCCTTATCCTGATGTCCTTACACAGCTCTCTGGTCTTGGCCATTGTGGAGAGGTTGGAGTCTGTTTGATTGAGTGTGTGGACAGGTGTCTTTTATACAGGTAACGAGTTCAAACAGGTGCAGTTAATACAGGTAATGAGTGGAGAACAGGAGGGCTTCTTAAAGAAAAACTAACAGGTCTGTGAGAGCCGGAATTCTTACTGGTTGGTAGGTGATCAAATACTTATGTCATGCAATAAAATGCAAATTAATTCGTTAAAAATCATACAATGTGATTTTCTGGATTTTTGTCTCTCACAGTTGAAGTGTACCTATGATAAAAATTACAGACCTCTACATGCTTTATAAGTAGGAAAACCTGCAAAATCGGCAGTGTATCAAATACTTGTTCTCCCCACTGTACATTAATTTGTCCAATAGAATTGCACCCTAGATCAGCTAGATGCAGGCATGAGTGTGCAAGGTGGTATTGAATGTGCGACTGGATGAATGGAATATGAATGACAGTCACCCAATATGCTGTATTAGAAATAAGGCCATGCTCATCATTTTTTTTATCGTCCTTCCTCATCTTAAATGGCACTGACTGCCACTGATGTATACTTAGGTGACTAAAGGTCTGTACTTTTAAGGTAAGCCAATGTATAGATCAGAAACATTGCAGATAGAAATATACAGTATAGAGCTGATAGGATTTGTTATTCTTAGTACCATGTCTGTTCTAGATAACACATTTCTATCTAAGCACTCTATAAACATGGCACCCTTGTGAATAAGCCCCAGGTGAGGCTATCCACATCGCCTAGTGTTGGTTACCATGGTTACTCCCTCTCCCCATAGCAACAGGGAGCCTTAGCTTATACTTATCCAGAGAACCTTTATTATGATGTTGTTGTTGTTGCCCACTGGCTACATTCACTTTTGTTATTTGAGGTTGTGCTGTCATCAGCCCCCAGGGCCAGTCAGATGTGTGTATCTGAGCGTTGGTGCAGCTGTGTGTGTTTTGGCCTGGCTGTAAGGATGTAACGAATCCCCACAGGTTCAAATGTTTAAGATGAGTGCATCGGTCTGTGGGATCCCAAACCGATACAAATTTAGCTTCGTTGGTCAGAAAATCGATTCAAACGTTACGAATTGTCGTTTCACTAACATTTTGTGCTCATATTAATTTCTTTCTACCTTCCAAAAATACATCTCATATTTTGTGACAACTGTCCTCTCCTTCAGTGTATGAACTAAACATGTAACTGCGTTGACAGTCATTGATCTACAAGTCATTTTGCATGCCAATCAACCCCGAGTCAAACTGTGCACTGTTGTAATTTGAATCAATGTAATTTGAATCAAGGTAATTTGAAATTGAAAATTGTGTTTTTGCTTTAAACAATCAGTGTATATGGTCATTTTTAGATATACAGTGGTTCAAAAAAGTATTTAGTCAGCCACCAATTGTGCAAGTTCTCCCACTTAAAAAGATGAGAGAGGCCTGTAATTTTCATCATAGGTACACTTCAACTATGACAGACAAAATGAGAAGAAAAAAATCCAGAAAATCAAATTGTAGGATTTTTAATGAATTTATTTGCAAATTATGGTGGAAAATAAGTATTTTGTCACCTACAAGCAAGATTTCTGTCTCTCACAGACCTGTAACTTCTTCTTTAAGAGGCTCCACTGTCCTACACTCGTTACCTGTATTAATGGCACCTGTTTGAACTTGTTATTAGTATAAAAGACACCTGTCCACAACCTCCAACAGTCACACTCCAAACTCCACTATGACCAAGACCAAAGAGCTGTCAAAGGACACCAGAAACAAAATTGTAGACCTGCACCAGGCTGGGAAGACTGAATCTGCAATAGGTAAGCAGCTTGGTTTGAAGAAATCAACTGTGGGAGCAATTATTAGGAAATGGAAGACATACAAGACCACTGATAATCTCCCTCGATCTGGGGCTCCACGCAAGATCTCACACCGTGGGGTCAAAATGATCACAAGAACGGTGAGCAAAAATCCCAGAACCACATGGGGGGACCTAGTGAATGACCTGCAGAGAGCTGGGACCAAAGTAACACACTATGCCGCCAGGGACTCAAATCCTGCAGTGCCAGACGTGTCTCCCTGCTTAAGCCAGTACATGTCCAGGCCCATCTGAAGTTTGCTAGAGAGCATTTGGATGATCCAGAAGAAGATTGGGAGAATGTCATATGGTCAGATGAAACCAAAATATAACTTTTTGGTAAAAACTCAACTCGTTGTGTTTGGAGGACAAAGAATGCTGAGTTGCATCCAAAGAACACCATACCTACTGTGAAGCATGGGGGTGGAAACATCATGCTTTGGGGCTGTTTTTCTGCAAAGGGACCAGGACGACTGATCCATGTAAAGGAAAGAATGAATGGGGCCATGTGTCGTGAGATTTTGAGTGAAAACCTCCTTCCATCAGCAAGGGCATTGAAGATGAAACGTGGCTGGCTCTTTCAGCATGACAATGATCCCAAACACACCGCCCGTGCAACGAAGGAGTGGCTTCGTAAGAAGCATTTCAAGGTCCTGGAGTGGCCTAGCCAGTCTCCAGATCTCAACCCCATAGAAAATCTTTGGAGGGAGTTGAAAGTCCGTGTTGCCCAGCAACAGCCCCAAAACATCACTGCTCTAGAGGAGATCTGCATGGAGGAATGGGCCAAAATACCAGCAACAGTGTGTGAAAACCTTGTGAAGACTTACAGAAAACATTTGACCTCTGTCATTGCCAAAAAAAGGTATATAACAAAGTATTGAGAAACTTTTGTTATTGACCAAATACTTATTTTCCACCATAATTTGCAAATAAATTCATTAACAATCCTATAATGTGATTTTTCTGGATTTTTTTTCTAATTTTGTCTGTCATAGTTGAAGTGTACCTATGATGAAAATTACAGGCCTCTCTCATCTTTTTAAGTGGGAGAACTTGCACAATTGGTGGCTGACTAAATACTTTTTTGCCCCACTGTGCAGGGTAAAGTTGAACATTTCAAAACGAGGAGAGCAATCACTTTTGTAAGCGGCACTACATGGTCCAAGCAGGAGGAGAAGCGCTTCATAAAAACTTCCAAACAGTCAAAACCATTCGATTTTGAGACGAGGGTGAAATTCAAGGCTCTATATTAATTGACTATGTCATAGATCATTTGTAAAGTTAAATATCTACACATTACTAGCTCAGACAATTTTAATCTGAAAAAATGACAAGTAAGTGATGGTGAATTTCAGATCAAAAGTGAGGGGAAAAAAACAGGCTGCATTGCCCCCCCCAATCTGATAGTGGGGTGGTAGATGCCCACTAGTCTCCCTTATGGCTCAGCTCAGGTGACTACATCCACCATAGACATATACACTAAGCGTACAAAACATTTCCATGACATGAATCCAGGTGAAAGTTTATAATATCTTATTGATGTCACTTCAATCAGCGTAGATGAAGGGGAGGAGACCGGTTAAAGAAGGATTTTTAAGCCTTGAGACAGATGAGACATGGATTGTGTATGTGTACCATTCAGAGGGTCTATGGGCAAGGCAAAATATTTAAGTGCCTTTGAAAGGGGTATGGTAGTAAGGTGCCAGATGCACCGGTTTGATTGTGTCAAGAACTGCAATGCTGCTGGGTTTTTCACGCTCAACAGTTTCCCTTGTGTACCAAGAATGGTCCACCACCCAAAGGCATCCAGCCAACTTGGAGCAGCATCCCTGTGGAACGTTTTCGATGCCTTGTAGTCCCAACGATTTGATGCCCCGACGAATTGAGGCTGTTCTGAGGCAAAATGGAGTGCAACTCAATATTAGGAAGGTGTTCCTAATGTTTTTATGTTTTGTAAACTCTGTACATAATTTGCACACACACACACACACACACACACACACACACACACACACACACACACACACACACACACACACACACACACACACACACACAGAGAAGTAAGCTCAGACAGATCTAGCTCAGAGAGGCCCAGCTAATGAGCTCCATCAGCAGCAGATTGTAATTTAGAATGAAAAATGTATGTGTTTATGCAACAACTGTTTAATGCATCGAATCTTATCGCATCAAACCGAATCGCATCGATTCGTTCCTCTAATCAAACCGAATTGCATTGAATCGTTTCAAACCAAAATGTATCATTCCTGTATCGTATTGGAACACAAGTATCTAGATGCATATCGAATCATCTTGAAAGGGAAAGATGCACATCCCTACGTGCCTGGCTAATCATGAGGCCTCTGTTTCCTGTGTTTGTTGATAAGAAAAGGTGAGGGGGTAAGGGGGAGGGGTGAGCAGGGTTGAGGCCCAGTTAGTTCAGTCATTAACCTAACACTGGCCTACCACACCACAGTTTCCACTGTCATTTTTATTTGTTTATTTCACTTGCTTTGGCAACGCCCACATAGGTTTCCCACGCCAAAAAGCCCCTTTGAATTGAGTTGAGTTGTTCACAATCCTCTAATGGATTGGATATTGTTAAGATGAACAGTCAACTCCTGATAACTACATGCTCTAGTTTAGTGCGTACTGTCTGTCACAACTGCCTCTGCTGCCAGGAGGTGACTGTACTACCTCTGTTACACCAAGTGATTAAAGTGTCTTTGACGTCCTTAGCCTACCAATGTTTAGCACCAACTGGTTGCAGACAGGCACAAGCCAATATTTCAAGTCAGGATTTTTTGTGTGTACAGTATGTGTACAGTATGTGTACAGTGAGTGTACAGCAGTGGGGGGGCTGTACACACTGAGGGGAGGACAGCTCATAATAATGGTGAGAATGGAGTCAATGGAATGGTATCAAACACATAAAACACGTGGTTTCCATGTGGTTGATACCATTCCATTCCACCCATTAATATGAGCCAGCCTCCACTGGTGTACTGTATGTGTACAGTATGTGTATGACCTTTGTGTGGTGTGAGAGAGCCTGGGGGCTGGTACACGGGTTATGTATGTGCTGTACTAACTACCCTAAGGGGCCCCTCAATAACTTTAAAAGAAAAATGAAAAAGACAGGATAGTATAGGACAGGACAGTAAAGGACAATATAGGAGGACTGGACAGTATAGGAGGAAAGGACACACAGGACAGTATATGACAGGACAGGACAGTAAAAGACAAGACAGGACACTATAGGAGGACGGGACAGTATATGACATGACGGTATAGGAGTGCATGACAGTATTGGGGGACAGGACAGTAAAAGACAAGACAGGACAGTATAGGAGGACAGGACAGTAAAAGACAAGACAGGACAGTATAGGAGGACAGGACAGTATTGGAGGACAGTAAAAGACAAAACAGGACAGTATAGGAGGACAGGACAGTATAGGAGGACAGGACAGTAAAATACGAGACAGGACAGTATAGGAGGACATGACAGTATTGGAGGACAGGACAGTAAAAGACAAGACAGGACAGTATAGGAGGACAGGACAGTGAAAGACAAGACAGTATAGGAGGACAGGGCAGTAAAAGACATGACAGTATAGGAGGACATGACAGTATTGGAGGACAGGACAGAACGGTATAGGAGAACAGGACAGGACAGTATGTGACAGGACACTATATGACAGGACAGTATAGGAGAACAGGACAGGGCAGTATATGACAAGACAGGACAGTAGAGGACAACAGGACAGGGTGGTATATGACAGGACAGTATAGGACCACAGGACAGGGCAGTATATGACAGGACAGTATAGGAGAACAGGACAGTATATGACAGGACAGTATATGACAGGACAGGGCAGAATATGACAGGACAGTATAGGACAACAGGACAGTATATGACAGGCCAGTATAGGACCACAGGACAAGACAGGACAGTATATGACAGGACAGGGCAGAATATGACAGGACAGTATAGGACCACAGGACAGGGCAGTATATGACAGGACAGTATATGACAGGACAGTATATGACAGGACAGTATATGACAGGACAGGGCAGAATATGACAGGACAGTATAGGACAACAGGACAGTATATGACAGGCCAGTATAGGACCACAGGACAGGACAGGGCAGGATATGACAGGACAGGGCAGGATATGACAGGGCAGTGTAGGAGAACAGTACAGTATATGACAGGACAGGGTAGTATATGACAGGACAGTATATGACAGGACAGGACAGTATATGACAGGACAGGGCAGTATATGACAGGACAGGACAGTATATGACAGGACAGGACAGGACAGGGCAGTATATGACAGGACAGCACAGTATATGACAGGACAGTATATGACAGGACAGGACAGTATATGACAGGACATGATAGGACAGGGCAGTATATGACAGGACAGGACAGTATATGACAGGACAGTATATGACAGGACAGGACAGTATATGACAGGACAGTATAGGACCACAGGACAGGGCGGGATATGACAGGGCAGTGTAGGAGAACAGGACAGTATATGACAGGACAGGACAGTATATGACAGGACAGGGCAGTATATGACAGGACAGGACAGTATATGACAGGACAGGGCAGTATATGACAGGACAGGGTAGGAGAACAGGACAGGGCATGGTGATGTGTTGTTGTTGTTGTGTTATTTTTCATAATGTGGCTTTCATAGTAATGCTTTTTGTATCCTGTCACTTCCTTCTGCCTGCACTTCCTCTCCAACTGGGGCAGTATCAGAACACGCACACACACGCACCTGCCATCCCTTTCCTGTGGTCCAGCCAGGTGTGTGTGTGTAGATGAACTGGCTCATTCTGGACTACTGTAGTTTCCCTTCGAGTGTGAGCCCCCCCATCTCCCATCTAACCAGACCGGAGCGGAACTGAAACCTAAACTTAACGTAAACTAACTCTCTGAATGTACAATACTGTACTGTAGTCTCCCACGCCTCTGTCTCTAGGATACCTGAAACCAGACCTGAAACCAGATCTAACCCAAATTGAATATCAAGTAAAGCTGCATATCCTGTCCTGTATTGTAGTGTAGTGTAGAAAGACAGTTTAGCCCCCCTCCCGTCTCACAGACCACATCTCTCTGGCGTGGCATGCAGCGTGTTCGTGTGAACTCTTCACCTCGCCAGCACACAGAGCCCAGTAGAGGATGGAGAGAGAGTAGAGGAAGAGGAAGGGAGGCAGGAAGGGATGTTAGTGAAGGGGGGCAAAACAAAGCAAGGGAGGAGGGAGGTTAGACAGAGGGTATAGGGTTACTGTGTAGAGCGACAAGTTGTGAAAGTGGAAAGTTACTAAATCTTTCCAATTTGTTATGTTTCATTGAATGAAGTTAAATATTTCATATTTTGTACAGCCCTGTGTGCTCATTACTTTTGCAATGCTGGATGTATTAGGTGACATTATGATGCTTTGAGTCTGCAGTGAAAGAAGTGTGTACATCGTCCTGACTCTTTTAGTTTTTAGGTTGTGGAGAGATGCTAGTTCATCAAAGAGTCTTTTATTTTGTAAGGAGGGGAAGGGGGCTTGGAGATAAAGAGTCAAGACGGGGGAGTTTGTTGCCGTGCCGTTGAGTCATTGGGAGAAGGAAAGGAGGATCGCAGTGCTGAATGAACGCCAGCCAGAGAACAGAGATTAGATTACAACTGGCCTAGAGAACACAGACCTTCAACTACTTCCTTTAGATCCAGAAGCCAGACGAATACAGACTTCAAGCTAAGGACTACAGCCATAAAACTGCTGCCGCTGACAACCCAAACGACTTCCATGAGTTATCTGGTGACCCCCCACACACACGGCTCATATGAAGCGATAATCATTTTCTATGCTTTCTGCCATGTCCTGTTGTCATACTCACACAGGGGAGGGCTGCTAGTAGAGGTCTACCGATTAATCAGAATGGCCGATTAATTAGGGCCGATTTCAAGTTTTCATAACAATCGGATATCGGTATTTTTGGGCGCTAATTTCAGATGATTTTTTTTTAAAATAATAATATATATATTTTTTAGACCTTTATTTAACTAGGCAAGTCAGTTAAGAGCACATTCTTATTTTCAATGACGGCCTAGGAACGATGGGTTAACTGCCTTGTTCAGGGGCAGAGCGACAGATTTTCACCTTGTCAGCTCGGGGGATCCAATCTTGCAACCTTACAGTTAACTGATCCAACGCTCTAACCATTGCACTCCACGAGGAGCCTGCCTGTTACGCGAATGCAGTAGAAGCCAAGGTAAGTTGCTAGCTAGCATTAAACTTATCTTATAAAAAACAATCAATCAATCATAATCACTAGTTATAACTACTAATCCAGGTTAGCAGGCAATATTAACCAGGTGAAATTGTGTCATTTCTCTTGCGTTCATTGCTCGCAGAGTCAGGGTATATGCAACAGTTTGGGCAGCCTGGCTCATTGCAAACTAATTTGCCAGAATTTTACGGAATTAAGATATAACATTGAAGGTTGTGCAATAATAACAAGAATATTTAGACTTAGGGATGCCACCTGTTAGATAAATTACAGAACGGTTCTGTATTTCACTGAAATAATAAACGTTTTGTTTTCGAAATGATAGTTTACAGATTCGACCATATTCATGACCAAAGGCTCGTATTTCTGTGTGTTATTATGTTATAATTAAGTCTGATTTGATAGAGCAGTCTGACTGAGCAGCAGCAGGCTCGTAATCATTCATTCAAACAGCACTTTCGTGCGTTTTGCCAGCAGCTCTTTGCAAGCACAGCGATGTTTATGACTTCAAGCTTATCAGCCTAATGGATCGTGTAACTGATGTGTAATGGCTAGCTAGTTAGCTGGGTGCTAATAGCGTTTCAAACGTCACTCGCTCTGAGACTTGGAGTAGTTATTCCCCTTGCTCTGCAAGGGCCGCGGCTTTTGTGGAGCGATGGGTAACGATGCTTTGAGTGTGGCTGTTGTCGATGTGTTCCTGGTTCGAGCCCAGGTAGGGATGGAAGCTATACTGTTACACTGGCAATACTATAGTGCCTATAAGAACATCCATTAGTCAAAGGTATATGAAATACAAATGGTATAGAGGGAAATAGTCCTATAAATACTATATTAACTACAACCTAAACCTCTTACCTTGGAATATTGAAGTCTCATGTTAAAAGGAACCACCAACTTTCATATGTTCTCATGTTCTGAGCAAGGAACTTAAACGTTAGCTTTCTTCCATGGCACATATTGCACTTTTACTTTCTTCCCCAACACTTTGTTTTTGCATTATTTAAACCAAATTGAACATGTTTCATTATTTATTTGAGGCTAAATTGATTTTATTGATGTATTATATTAAGTGAAAATAAGTGTTCATTCAGTATTGTTGTAATTGTCATTATTACAAATACATTTTTAAAAATTGGCCAATTTAATCGGTATCTGCTTTTTTTGGTCCTCCGATAATCGGTATCGGTATCGGCGTTGAAAAATCATGATCGGTCGACCTCTAGCTGCTAGTGTGTGTGTAAGGCCTGTAGGAAGTCACTGATACTCTTGTCTGTTCCAGAAATAGCACAGTGAAACATGATCAGGGACGTATTGCAGCAAACTAGAATCTGAAGTCAATTGTCTACTGTTTGCTGATGATCTGGTGCTGCTGTCCTCAACCAAGGAGGGCCTACAGCAGCACCTACAGTTGAAGTTGGAAGTTTACATACACCTTAGCCAGATACATTTAAACTCAGTTTTTCACAATTCCTGACATTTAATCCTAGTAAACAATTCCCTGTCTTAGGTCAGTTAGGATCAGCACTTTATTTTAAGAATGTGAAATGTCAGAATAATAGTAGAGAGTGATTTATTTCAGTTTTTATTTCTTTCATCACATTCCCAGTGGGTCAGAAGTTTACATACACTCAATTAGTATTTGGTAGCATTGCCTTTAAATTGTTTAACTTGGGTCAAACGTTTGGGGTAGCCTTCCGCAAGCGTCCCCCAATAAGTTGGGTGAATTTTGGCCCATTCCTCCTGACAGAGCTGGTGTCACTGAATCAGGTTTGTAGGCCTCCTTGCACGCACACGCTTTTTCAGGTCTGCCCACAAATGTTCTATAGGATTGAGGTCAGGGCTTTGTGATGGCCACTCCAATGCCTTTACTTTGTTGTCCTTAAGTCTTTTTGCCATAACTTTGGAAGTATGCTTGGGGTCATTGTCCATTTGGAAGACCCATTTGCGACCAAGCTTTAACTTCTGATGTCTTGAGATGTTGCTTCAATATATCCACATAAGTTTCATCCTCATGATGCCATCTATTTTGTGAAGTGCACCAGTCCCTCCTGCGGCAAAGCACCCCCACAACATGATGCTGCCATCCCGGTGCTTCACGGTTGGGATGGTGTTCTTTGGCTTGCAAGTCTCCCCCTTTTTCCTCCAAACATAACGATGGTCATTATGGCCAAAGAGTTCTATTTTTGTTTCATCAGACCAGAGGACATTTCTCCAAAAAGTACGATCTTTGTCCTCATGTGCATTTGCAAACCGTAGTCTGGCTTTTTTATGGCTGTTTTGGAGCAGTGGCTTCTTCCTTGAAGAGCGGCCTTTCAGGTTATGTCGATATAGGACTCGTTTTACTGTGGATATAGATATTTTTGTACCCGTTTCCTCCAGCCTCTTCAAAAGGTCCTTTGCTGTTGTTCTGTGAATGATTTGCACTTTACGCACCAAAGTACGTTAATCTCTAGCAGACAGAACGCGTCTCCTTCCTGAGCGGTATGACGGCTGCGTGGTCCCAATAGTACATACACACTGTACTATTGTTTGTACAGATGAACGTGGTACCTTCAGGCGTTTGGAAATTGCTCCCAAGGATGAACCAGACTTGTGGAGGTCTACAATTGTTTTTCTGAGGTCTTGGCTGATTTCTTTTGATTTTCTCATGATGTCAAGCAAAGAGGCACTGAGATTGAAGGTAAGCCTTGAAATACATCCACAGGTACACCTCCAATTGACTCAAATGATGTCAATTAGCCTTTCAGAAGCTTCTAAAGCCATGACATCATTTTCTGTAATTTTCCAAGCTGTTTCAAGGCACAGGCAACTTAGTGTATGTAAACTTCTGACCCACTGGAATTGTGATACAGTGAATTATAAGTTAAATAATCTGTCTGTAAACAATTGTTGGAAACTTGCCAAAACTATAGTTTGTTAACAAGAAATTTGTGGAGTGGTTGAAAAATGAGTTTTAATGACTCCAACATACGTGGATGTAAACTTCTGACGTCAACTGTAGATCTTCTGCACAGATTCTGTCAGACCTGGGTCCTGACAGTAAATCTCAGTAAAACAGAAAAAAATGGTGTTCCAAAAAAGGTCCAGTAGCCAGGACCACAAGTACAATATCCATCTAGACACTGTTGCCCTAGAGCACACAAAAAAACGATACACACCTCGGCCTATACATCAGCGCCTCGGATAACTTCCACAAAGCTGTGAACGATCTGAGAGACAATGCAAGAAGGGCCTTCTATGCCATCAAAAGGAACATAAAATTTCACATACCAATTACAATCTGGCTAAAAATACTTGAATCAGTTATAGCTCACCAACCAAGAATTCACAAAATGGGACAAAAACCAAATTGAGACTGCTAAAATATCCTCCACGTACAACGTAAAACACCAAATAATGCATGCAGAGCAGAATTAGGCCGATACCCGCTAATGATCAAAATCCAGATAAGAGCCCTTAAATTCTACAACCCCCTAAAAGGAAGCGATTCCCGAACCTTCCATAACAAAGCCATCACCTACAGACAGATGAACCTGGAGAAGAGTCCCATAAGCAGGCTTGTCCTGGGGCTCTGTTCACAAACACAAACACACCCCACAGAGCCTCAGGACAGCAACACAATTAGACCCAACCAAATCATGAGAAAACAAAAAGATAATTGCTTGACACATTGGAAAGAATTAACAAAAAAACAGAGCAAAATAGAATGCTATTTGGCCCTAAACAGAGACTACACAGTGGCAGAATACCTGACCACTGTGACTGACCCAAACTTAAGGAAAGCTTTGACTATGTACAGACTCAGTGAGCATAGTCTTGCTACTTTAAAAAAAGTGTTATTTAACTAGGCAAGTCAGTTAAGAACAAATTCTTATTTTCAATGATGGCCTAGGAACAGTGGGTAGAGGGACAGATCTGTACCTTGTCAGCTCGGGGGTTTGAACTTGCAACCTTCCAGTTACTAGTCCAACGCTCTAAACACTAGGCTACCCTGCCCCTCCAAAGAAGAAAGGCTGCTGTAGGCAGACCTGGCTCTCAAGAGAAGACAGGGTATGTGCACACTGCCCACAAAATGAGGTGGAAACTGAGCTGCACTTCCTGCACAGCCTTACAGCCCATGTCCTCATTTTTGAGCCCATGTCCTCATTTTTGAGCCCATGTCCTCATTTTTAAAAATCAGACCTGGATGAACCTCTGTCGGATGATTTCAGAAAGTTGCTTTTTTCATCTAAGTTGGATGTGATCACACCGTCGTGCGTTTTCTCTTCTTTCAAACGGCCAAACAGTTATTCTAAAGACAGCGATTTGTAGTTTGTTAGAATCTTATGCGTATAAACCCATCATTTATTAGCTTAATAGGGGCTTTAAATATTTACCTAAAAAATGGCAGTGTGCCTTCCCCCAGGGTCTCAAAGGCTTCAGACAGTCATGTCTTCATCTCAGGAATGTACTGTACTCTAGAAATACATTTAAGGACTAACGAACAAAGTCGTGTTTGATCTCCTCTCCTGTGTTGCAGCGACCCTCCAGAAGAAGAGTGAGTGTCCGGCCGCCCTCGTCAGTGGGAACGGGAGGAACGGATGGACATCCACTTCTACAGACGGAGTTAGCCTCTCAGAGGGCAACCTACTGCTGCAGGTATAGCTGTGTGTGTGTGTGTATGTGTGTGTGTGTGTGACAGGTATTCCGTGTGTGTGTGTCTCATGTATCCTCTCTCTCTCTGCGTAGGCCCTGAATGGTTTTGTCCTGGTGGTGACCACTGATGGCTCCATCTTCTACGCCTCTCCAACCATCCAGGACTACCTGGGCTTCCACCAGGTACAGCGCCTTCGGGAAAATATTCAGACCCCTTGACTCTTTCCACATTTTGTTACGTTACAGCCTTATTCTAAAATGGATACAACAAATAAAAATGCTCAGCAATCTGCACACAATATCCCATAATGACAAAGCGGAAACATGTTTTTTTATTTCAAAATAAAAACTGAAATATCACATTAACACGTATTCAGATCTTTTGACATGAGACTCAAAATTGAGCTCAGGTGCATCCTGTTTCCATGCATCCTGTTGAGATGGGTATACAACTTAATTGGAGTCCACCTGTGGTAAATTCCATTGATTGGACATGATTTGGAAAGGTGCACACCTGTCTATATAAGGTCCCACAGTTGACAGTACATGTCAGAGCAAAAACCAAGCCATGAGGTTGAATAAATGGTCCGTAGAGCTCTAAGACAGGATTGTGTCGAAGCACTGATATGGGGAAGGGTACCAAAACATTTCAGCAGCTCTGAAGGTCCCCAGGAACACAATGGCCTCCATCATTCTTAAATGAAAGAAGTTTGGAACCACCAAGATACTTCCTAGAGCTGGCCTCCCGGCCAAACTGAAGAATCGGGGGAGAAGGGCTTTGGTCACGGAGGTGACCAAGAACCTGATGGTCACTCTCAGAGCTCCTCAGTGGAGGTGGGAGAACCTTCCAGAAGGACAATCATCTCTGCAGCACACTACCAATCAGGTCTTTATGGTAGGATATCCAGATGGAAAACCCTCCTCAGTAAAAGTGTTGCGTTTACGCACTGAAGGTAGGTAAAGGAGTCAAACGCAGGAGAGCAGAGATAGTGTAGCGTATATTTTAATAAAGGCAAGTCCAAAAAAATGGTACAGTACAATACCCCAAAACAACGCCCAAGACAACGGGAACTAACAGTACTCCCATAAGGCGCAAAAACACAACGCACCTTACTATAAAAAACACATGCGAAATACACTGAGGAAAGCCTCCACAAGCAACAAGAAAATAATCCCGCACAAACCTAAGCGGGGAAACAGGGGTAAATATACACACAGAAATTAAAGCAAATGAAAACCAGGTGTGAATGAACCAAAGACAAAACAAAGGGAAAAGGAAACATGGATTGGGGATGGTAAGTAGGCCGGCGACGCCGACCCACGAGCGCCGCCCGAACAAGGAGAGGAACCACCGTCGGTGGAAGTCGTGACAGAAAGGTACATACATATGACAGCCAGCTTGGAGTTTGCCAAAAGGCACCTAAAGGACTCAGACCATGAGAAACAAGATTCTCTGGTCTGATGAAAACAAGATTGAACTTTTTAGCCTGAATGCCAAGCGCCACCTCTGGAGGAAACCTGGCACCATCCCTACGGTAAAGCATGGGGGTGGCAGCATCATGCTGTGGTTTTTTTTTCAGCAGCAGGGACTGGGAGACTAGTCAAGATCAAGGCAAAGAAGAACGGAGCAAAGTGCAGAGAGATCCTTGATGAAAATCTGCTCCAGAGCTCTCAGGACCTCAAGACTCAGAGGCAAAGGTTCACCTTCCAACAGGACAACGACCCTAAGCACACAGCCAAGACAACACAAGAGTGGACAAGTCTCTTTGGGACAACTCTTTCAATGTCCTTAAGTGGTCCAGCCAGACTTGAACCCGATCAAACATCTCTGGAGAGACCTGAAAATAGCTGTGCAGCGACGCTCCCTATCCAACCTGACAGAGCTTGAGAGGATCTGCAGAGAAGAATGGGAGAAACTCCCCAAATACAGGTGTGCCAAGCTTGTAGCTTCATACCCAAGAGGACATGAGGCTGTAATCGCTGCCAAAGGTGCTTCAACAAAGTACTGAGTAAAGGGACTGAATACTTAAATTAGCAAAAATGTCATAAAAACAGTTTTTGCTTTTTCATTATTGGGTATTGTGTGTAGATTGATAAGGGAAAACAACGATGTAATCCATTTTAGAATAAGGCTGTAACGTAACACAATGTGGGAGAAGTCAAGGCGTCTGAATACTTTCCGAAGGCACTGATCATAACTTATTGATTATGGAATCGTTCGATGTAGAATTATGGACGTCTTGGGCACTATGTTTATGACACTTGTAGCATTCTGCATGTTAACTCTGGGTTCATTTCTGGATGAATATAATGCTGCCCAGTCTGATGTGGTGCACCAGAGTGTGTACGACCTGATCCACATAGATGACAGAGCCATGTTCCGGTGTCAGCTTCACGTCGCTCTCAACCCCAACCAGAACGACTCAGAGGCCGGACCAGACGGTGTGTACAGTACATGGACCACAGCACTCTGAAAATGTTTATTTTAGTGGTTGGTCAGCTATTAATAGGACAGTCCCAAGTATCTCAAACATGTATCTAATTGGAATGTCATCTGTCTTCTGCAGACAGGCAATCTAGCAGCAGGCCTGATGGTGAGTCTATGAGCTACTGCCCCAGCACATTTCTCTAGACAACAGTTTCTTCCTAGAGAGAAGCTTCTGCTGTCGCTTCCGCTGTCTGCTAGACAACACCTCCGGCTTCCTGGTAGGACCACATACAGATATGATAAATACATATACGGTTGAAGTCGGACGTTTACATACACTTAGGTTGGAGTCATTAAAACTCGTTTTCCAACCACTCCACAAGTTTCTTGTTAACAAACTATAGTTTTTCCAAGTCGGTTAGGACATCTACTTTGTGCATGACACAAGTAATTTTTCCAATAATTGTTTACAGACAGAGTATTTCACTTATAATTCACTGTATCACAATTCCAGTGGGTCAGAAGTTTACATACACTAAGTTGACTGTGCCTTTAAACAGCTTGGAAAATTCCAGAAAATGATGTAATGGCTTTGAAGCTTCTCATAGGCTAATTGACATCATTTGAGTCAATTGGAGTTGTACCTGCGGATGTATTTCAAGGCCTACCTTCAAACTCACCGCCTCTTTGCTTGATATCATGGGAAAATCAAAAGGAATCAGCCAAGACCCCAGAAAAAGAATTGTAGACCTCCACAAGTCTGGTTCACCCTTGGGAGCAATTTCCAAATGCCACAAGGTACCACGTTCATCTGTACAAACAATAGTATGCAAGTATAAACACCATGGGACCACACAGCCATCATACCACTCAGGAAGGAGACGCGTTCTGTCTCCTAGAGATGAGCGTACTTTGGTGCGAAAAGTGCAAATCAATCCCAGAACAACAGCAAAGGACCTTGTGAAGATGCTGGAGGAAACGGGTTCAAAAATATCTATATCCACAGTAAAACGAATCTTATATCGACATATCTTGAAAGGCCGCTCAGCAGGGAAGAAGCCACCGCTACAAAACCGCCATAAAAAAGCCAGACTACGGTTTGCAACTGCATATGGGGTCAAAGATCATACTTTTTGGAGAAATGTCCTCTGGTCTGATGAAACAAAAATAGAACTGTTTGGCCATAATGACCATCGTTATGTTTGGAGGAAAAAGGGGGAGGCTTGCAAGCTGAAGAATACCATCCCAACTGTGAAGCAGAGGGGTGGCAGCATCATGTTGTGGAGGTGCTTTGCTGCAAGAGGGACTGGTGCACTTCATAGAATAGATGTCATCATGAGGAATCAAAATTATATGGATATATTGAAGCAACATCTCAATCACATCAGTCAGGAAGTTAAAGCTTGGTCGCAAATAAAAGGTGAAATAGAATGATTTATCTACTATTATTCTGACATTTCACATTCTTAAAATGAAGTGGTGATCCTAACTGACCTAAGAAAGGGAATTCTTACTAGGATTTAATGTCAGGAATTGTGAGTTTAAATGTATTTGGCTAAGGTGTATGTAAACTTCTGACTTCAACTGTATCAAATGTGATCCATAGGTTAACCATAATCCATTAATGATATGGAGAGCACTCGCCTAAAAATACATGTGAATGAATCACTGTATGCAACACGAGCTCCCTTTTCTCCTCTAGGCGTTGAAGTTCCAGGGGCGTCTGAAGTATGTGTGTGGTCAGGGGAGGCTGGCGGATGACGGGGCCACGACTCCCGCTCAGCTGGCCCTCCTTGCCATCGCTGCGCCCCTGCAGCCCCCGGCTGTCATGGAGATCAGGACCAAGACTCTCCTCTTCCAGACCAAACACAGACTGGACTTCGCCCCCATGGGTATAGACACCAGGTACTGGAGTAACCCCCAAACCCTGTAGTGTGTTAACCCTTACCCTAACCCTATGGGTATAGACACCAGGTACTGGAGTAACCCCCAAACCTTGTAGTGTGTTAACCCTTACCCTAACCCTATGGGTATAGACACCAGGTACTGGAGTAACCCCCAAACCCTGTAGTGTGTTAACCCTAACCCTATGGGTATAGACACCAGGTACTGGAGTAACCCTCAAACCCTGTAGTGTGTTAACCCTTACCCTAACCCTATGGGTATAGACACCAGGTACTGGAGTAACCCCCAAACCCTGTAGTGTGTTAACCCTTACCCTAACCCTATGGGTATAGACACCAGGTACTGGAGTAACCCCCAAACCCTGTAGTGTGTTAACCCTAACCCTATGGGTATAGACACCAGGTACTGGAGTAACCCTCAAACCCTGTAGTGTGTTAACCCTTACCCTAACCCTATGGGTATAGACACCAGGTACTGGAGTAACCCCCAAACCCTGTAGTGTGTTAACCCTTACCCTAACCCTATGGGTATAGACACCAGGTACTGTACTGAAAGAAGGGGAACAATGTGTGCAATCTCCCATCACATCTCACAGCATCACTGACAACATTATACCCTCCCTGGGACTAACATAGAGGGAACTTGAGAGGACAATGTTGGTTTTCTTCTAATAATATGTGCTACAGCATCGGACCTTCATAAATTGACCTGTGTGTGTGTCTCTGCACATCCGTGTGTGTGTGTGTGTGCCGCGTGTGTGTGTGTGTGCCGTGTGTGTGTGTGTGTGTGTGCCATGTGTCTCTTCTATCCCCTCCAGAGGTAAAGTGGTGCTGGGTTACTCTGAGACAGAGTTGGTCACTAGAGGCTCAGGTTACCAGTTCATCCATGCTGCTGCCATGATGTACTGCGCAGACAACCACCTCAAAAGTGAGTTAGATTGTAGTTACTCATTACACACACGCATATGAGTAAACATTTTCTGAAGCTTACATCTGGTGTTTTGAAAGCCAACATTCAGTATGATGCAGAGTCTGACTCCTTTCTCTCACCTCCCCTCTATATCTCTCTCACCTCCCCTCTATATCTCTCTCTCCTCCTCGCTATATCTCTCTCTCCTCCCCTCTATCTCTCCCTCTCTCTCGCTCCTCCCCTCTATCTCTCTGTAGTGATAAAAACAGGAGAGACTGGTTTCACCATTTTTAGGCTGCTGACTAAGGCAGGTGTGTGGGTGTGGGTTCAGGCCAACGCCAGGGTCGTCTTCAAGGCAGGGAGACCCGACTTCATCGTCGTTCGACAGAAAGCCCTGATGTGAGCCTAATGTTGACATTTATCTTTACTCAAAATAGTTGTATCATTCCATGCTATGTTTTACATAAAGTATGTTTTAGTGGCCTTTGACCTTTGTCACCCATCTACAGGAACCAGGAGGGCGAGGAGCACCTGCGTCAGCGGAGAATAGAGCTTCCCTTCAACTTTGCCACTGGGGAGGCTCTGCTGTATGAGTCCTGTTCCTCTCTGGATACTGCCGTTATGCCTCCAGGACCACCCATCCCCCCAGGCCTCACTCCCCCAGGCTCCAGCCCTGAGGACAAGCACCTGGACCCTGCCTCTCTCCTGGGGTCCCTACTCTGTCAAGACCGCTCTGTCTACACTCAGCCCCAGGACCCTAGCCTGGACCTCCAGGACCTTTCCCCGGACTTAGACCTAGCCTTCCCCCAGGACCAGGACCCAGGCCTGGAGAGAGCCTTCCTGGACAGCCACGCTCTGCTGAGTGTCTCCGGGGAGCTCCAGGTTCCCCATAGGCCCAGCTTGGTAGACCCCACAGCCCAAACCATGATGGACTCTCTGGGGGAGATCCTGGGGAAGATGGGGGCGGAGGGCCTGGAGGGGCTGAGGTTGAAGGAGACAGAGCTGAGGGAGTGGGAGAGCACCCTCTTCAGGATCAACATGGAACAGCAGGATGTGACGGGGAAGCTGGATGATATCTTAGCCAATGATGTGTTCTCGTACGTGGAGGAGGCTCTGATGAGGGAGAATGATGGTGGATGTGTGATAGGCAGCTTGAGACAGGCCACTGAGCCAATAAACAGACTCCCTGCTCACAACACTGCCAATCCGAACACACTGGGCATGTTCCCTCACTCCCAGAGTTCCTTATTGCCAGGCAACAAGGGCTTCAATGGCGGGAACGGCTCACACAGTGAGAACCGATGGCAGATGGGTGGTCCACACACAGTTGTTAGTGGCATGGAGCACGGGGTGGGGTGTAGTCCTGGGATTGTTAGAGAGCCACGCAGCGTTGTAAACACAAACATACTACCCAAGGCTGCTCACACGTTTGCAGGGCAACGGACTCAAGGAAGTGGCGGCTATCTCCATGGCAACCGAACGGTCCCACAACCATCCCATATTAACAACCAACCGGAATCCTGGACACCCTCCATCCAAAATATTATCCTTAATAACCACAGCCCTGTTCCTCTCCCAAACTTCTACAATATTCTCCCTGAGGCCTTTGACCAAACCATGCAGCCCAGCCTGGAGTTATACCACTCTGGGACTGGAGATGCAAAAAGGCAGTTCTCAGGGCAGCCCTGTCCGGGTCCTTCATATCAGGACCCAAGGCAGTCTTGGCAACAGCCACGGCAAAGTACACAATGGCAACCTTGGCAGATACCACAGTGTTTTCCAGCAAAGCCAGTAAATGGACTCCGTCACACACACCCCAAACACACCACACACATACCGTCCAATAACGCATCCAGAACTCAAACACTCACATACACACCCTCAGGCAACTGTATGTTTGAAAAAAGGCCTTCAAATATCAGTGGCCTTACACCTGCCCAAAACAGGTCACACGGTCCCATACCTGCCCCAACTCAGTCCAATGGACCCAGACCCACTCCCATTCTTTCCAATGACTGTAGAATCAGCTTCTCTACCCAGGCCCCCAAATTCTTTGTGCCTTACCCTGAAGCTAATCTCTAATCCCAAGACCTTCTTACGCCCAAACCTCCATTCCTAACCCAACCTACCCCACAGCCGCCATCCCTAACCCCATCCCTGCCCTATCCAAAGGGGCTCAGCCAGGGGAGGGCATGGCAGCTCTCCCTGCCTGGTCTGGGGCTCCATACCTGGGCATGAAGCATCTCCCAGGCCCCTTTCCCAGCCCCCAGCTGGTTCCCCGGAGCTCCAGGGGGGATGGCAGCTGTAATAATCCCAGTGAAGGGAGCTTGACGCTGGGTGAGAGGGGGTTGGAAGGCAGCCTTTTTTCTGGATGTCCGATGCCAGGGTTTCCTCCTGAGAACGGATCTGCACAGTCATCTTTATTCTACACAGGTGAGAGTGCTACAATCCATTTTACTACTGTTTTAGCAAGGTTCTGGGGGGCCTCCCATCCTCACAAGACTTGTAGGTACTGGAATGTGACCTACAATGACCCTCCAATGTGATGTTTGTCTTCATCTGTCCCTCCATAGGTCCCTAGCAGTTCCAAACAGTGATGCGGATCCTTTTCTCTTCACTGGTCTGGCTAATAGAACCACCAACATCTCCTAGACTCTAGAACTTAGAGGAATACAACAAACCATCTCCACCGTGGCAAGACATGGAAGAAGAAGGAGGGGGAGATATGGAACTCAGGAGATGGCCATGCTAGAAAGGACAAGAACATCAGATATATAACAAGACCTGTTGAGATAATGCATGAGCTATCTGGCAATGAATCTCAGTAAGACAAAAAATAATGCTGTTCCAAAAAATGTCCAGTAGCCAAGACAATAAATACACATTCTATCTAGACACTGTTGCCCTAGAGCACACAGAAAATTACACCTAACTCGTCCTAAACATCGACACCACTGGTAACTTCCACAGGGCTGTGAACGATCTCAGAGACAAGGCAAGAAGGGCCTTCTATGCCATCAGAAGGAAAATAAAACTCAACATTCCAATTAGGATCTGGCTAAAAATACTTCAACCAGTTACTGTACCCATTGCCGTCTATGGTTGTGAGGCCTGGGTTCCACTCACCAAACAAGAAATCACAAAATGGGACAAACACCCAATTGAGACTCTGCATGCAGAATTCTGCAAAAATATACTTAGTGTACAACACAAAACCCCAAACAAAGCACCCAGATCAGAATGAGGACTATACCTCAGTTTTAAGGTCTCGGCATAGAGAGAAGCTTCGTAAGGTAGACACAGTGGCAGAATACCTGACCACCGTAACTGACCCTAAATTAAGAAAGTTCTTGACTATGTACAGACTCAGTGAGCATAGCCTTGCTATTGAGAAAGGCCGCCATAGGCAGAAATGGCTCTGAAGAGAAGACAGGCTATGTGCACATTGCCCACAAAATGAGGTGGAAATTGAGCTGCACTTCTTAGCCTCCTGCCAAATGTATGACCATATTAGAGACACAAGGGCGTGGTTATTGACCAGGGCGTGGTTATTGACCATGTTAGCTTGGAGCTGCTTGAGTGTTATAGCATTGTTGGTCAAAACCATGTTTACTATCTCCCTCTCTTGCTGTTCTGTGAACATAGGAGGCCTTCCCCCTTGTCGTCCCTGACCCTCAATCCGATGTAGAAAAAAAAAACTGTATACATGTATACATATATATATATACAGTAATTTCACAGGAAAAGGTAACAGCAGTGCTGATAGTGCATAGAATACAGTACTGTAAGCAGTTACTGAAACCGTGCAGATGTTTTTGATATGATGATATTTTTACAATACCTATTTTCCAGTCTAAATGTTCTCATCACACTTGCCACTGTATATCGGCTTAGATTTGGCTGTACTCCCAGTCCGGCCTCCCTCAGCGTCAGGCCGTGGTTGACAACGTGGTCAACCAGTGTTGCGCGGATCTCATTTGTCAGATTCGGTCCTCTTTGAGCACCTTCTTGTCTTCCTCTTCCTCCCCTTCCTCCTCCTCCTCGTCCTCCTCCTCGTCCTCCTCGTTCTCCTCGTCCTCCTCCTCGTCCTCCTTGTCGTCGTCGTCGTCCTCCTCCTCCTCCTTCTCCTCGTCGTCTTACTCTTTCTCTGACTCTTTCCATTGTGCTTGAAGACCGATGAACTCACCTGCTGCTTTTTATAGTGCTTATACACCTGATTGGTGTGTCTACAGTTAAGCAAACGAGTGTTTGCACACCTGATGACTGTGTTGAACCAATAGGTTGGACGGTGTGGTAATCTGACAGTCAGTGCTTTGGTATTGCAAGGACGTGACTTCATGATAGATGTTTGTGTGTAATGTATGTTAAGTGTGTTTAGTGTTTTGCAAATCACTGTGTGTAGAGTTTTGCAACAAGTATGAGGTTGACAATGTGCTTATAGTTGTGCAAATATGGGCTGATGTTTGGCTTCTTGAGTGTAAGGTTTTGCTAATAGTGTACTACTTTTAATTTTAGTGTGTAAGCAATCCAAAAAAACTGTAACAGTACTGACTGCTCAATAGATTTTGACTGGTTGCAGGTTCATATCAACAAAGAACAAGAATTACAGTATCACAGAGACAAAGGACAAGTTTGTGAGATGCAGGGTACAGTACTGTAAAAATAGGGGTACAAGGAGGAGGAAGAACAAAAAACAAAATTGCAAAGAGCAAAGCAGAGTAGTAATTTCTGATCAATTTTGAGCTACTATGATAGAACATGTTTTCGTTCATCAAAAAACAATGACGGAAATATATGAAGATTTTTAAAATTAAAAATCTACTTCTCCCTGAGAATTGTATGTTTTGAACAATGTGTTTTCTATTTTTCGGTGTGTTGTTTACTGACTGCTTAAGAGTGTATATCATTTTGATCACTTTGTTTATGATTTGAGAGCAGTGTTTGATTTTGAACACAGGTAAAAGAGAGAGAGAGAGAGAGAGAGAGGGAGAGAGAGAGAGAGAGAGAGGGCTAGAGAGAGAGAGGGCTAGAGAGAGAGAGAGGGCTAGAGAGAGAGAGAGAGAGGGCTAGAGAGAGAGAGAGAGAGGGGCTAGAGAGAGAGAGAGAGAGGGCTAGAGAGAGAGAGAGGGCTAGAGAGAGAGAGAGAGGGGCTAGAGAGAGAGAGAGAGAGGGCTAGAGAGAGAGAGAGAGGGGGCTAGAGAGAGAGAGAGAGGGGCTAGAGAGAGAGGGCTAGAGAGAGAGAGAGAGAGGGCTAGATAGAGAGAGAGAGCTGAGAGAGAGACAGAGAGAGGGGATAGAGAGAGAGAGTGAGAGAGAGGGATAGAGAGAGTGAGAGAGGGGGATAGAGAGAGAGAGAGAGAGAGAGAGAGGGAGAGAGAGAGAGAGAGGGAGAGAGAAGGCAAGAAGGGCATTCTATGCCATCAAAAGGAACATAAATTTCAACATACCAATTAGGATTTGGCTAAAAATACTTGAATCAGTCATAGAGCCCATTGCCCTTTATGGTTGTGAGGTCTGGGGTCCGCTCACCAACCAAGACTTCACAAAATGGGACAAACACCAAATTGAGACTCTGCACGCAGAATTCTGCAAAAATGTCCTCCGTGTACAACGTAGAACACCAAATAATGCATGCAGAGCAGAATTAGGCCGATACCCACTAATGATCAAAATCCAGAAAAGAGCCGTTAAATTCTATAACCACCTAAAAGGAAGCAATTCCCAAACCTTCCACAATAAATACCATCACCTACAGAGAGATGAACCTGGAGAAGTGTCCCCTAAGCAAACTGGTCCTGGGGCTCTGTTCACAAACACAAACACACCCTACAGAGCCCCAGGACAGCAGCACAATTAGACCCAACCAAATCATGAGAAAACAAAAAGATAATTACTTGACACATTGGAAAGAATTAACAAAAAAACAGAGCAAACTAGAATGCTATTTGGCCCTACACAGAGAGTACACAGCGGCAGAATACCTGACCACTGTGACTGACCCAAAATTAAGGAAAGCTTTGACTATGTACAGACTCAGTGAGCATAGCCTTGCTATTGAGAAAGGCCGCCGTAGGCAGACATGGCTCTCAAGAGAAGACAGGCTATGTGCTCACTGCCCACAAAATGAGGTGGAAACTGAGCTGCACTTCCTAACCTCCTGCCCAATGTATGACCATATTAGAGAGACATATTTCCCTCAGATTACACAGATCCACAAAGAATTCAAAAACAAATCCAATTTTGATAACTCCCATTTCACCCTACTGGGTGAAATTCCACAGTGTGCCATCACAGCAGCAAGATTTGTGACCTGTTGCCACGAGAAAAGGGCAACCAGTGAAGAACACACACCATTGTAAATACAACCCATATTTATGCTTATTTATTTTTATCTTGTGTTCTTTACCATTTGTACATTGTTAAAACACTGTATATATATAATATGACATTTGTAATGTCTTTATTGTTTTGAAACTTCTGTATGTGTAATGTTTACTGTTCATTTTTATTGTTTATTTCACTTTATATATTATCTACCTCACTTGCTTTGGCAATGTTAACACATGTTTCCCATGCCAATAAAGCCCTTGAATTGAATTGAATTGAGAGAGAGAGAGAGAGAGGTGAGAGAGGGAGAGAGAGAGAGAGGTGAGAGAGGGAGAGAGAGAGAGAGGGAGAAAAAGAGAGAGAGGTGAGAGAGGGAGAGAGAGAGAGAGAGGGAGAGAGAGAGAGGGAGAAAAAGAGAGAGAGGTGAGAGAGAGAGAGAGAGAGGGCTAGAGAGAGAGAGAGAGAGAGAGGAGTTTGTCCAGTGGTGGGTAAGGGAGAGGAGGGAGTTAGTTCAGTGGTGGGTAAGGGAGAGGAGGGAGTTAGTTCAGTGGTGAGTAAGGGAGAGGAGGGAGTTAGTTCAGTGGTGAGTAAGGGAGAGGAGGGAGTTAGTTTAGTGGTGAGTAAGGGAGAGGAGGGAGTTAGTTCAGTGGTGAGTAAGGGAGAGGAGGGAGTTAGTTCAGTGGTGAGTAAGGGAGAGGAGGGAGTTAGTTCAGTGGTGAGTAAGGGAGAGGAGAGAGTTAGTTCAGTGGTGAGTAGGGGAGAGGAGGGAGTTAGTTCAGTGGTGAGTAAGGGAGAGGAGGGAGTTAGTTCAGTGGTGAGTAAGGGAGAGGAGAGGAGTTTGTCCAGTGGTGGGTAAGGGAGAGGAGGGAGTTAGTTCAGTGGTGGGTAAGGGAGAGGAGGGAGTTAGTTCAGTGGTGAGTAAGGGAGAGGAGGGAGTTAGTTCAGTGGTGAGTAAGGGAGAGGAGGGAGTTAGTTCAGTGGTGAGTAAGGGAGAGGAGGGAGTTAGTTCAGTGGTGAGTAAGGGAGAGGAGGGAGTTAGTTCAGTGGTGAGTAAGGGAGAGGAGGGAGTTAGTTCAGTGGTGAGTAAGGGAGAGGAGGGAGTTAGTTAAGTGGTGAGTAAGGGAGAGGAGGGAGTTAGTTCAGTGGTGAGTATGGGAGAGGAGGGAGTTAGTTCAGTGGTGAGTAAGGGAGAGGAGGGAGTTAGTTCAGTGGTGAGTAAGGGAGAGGAGGGAGTTAGTTCAGTGGTGAGTAAGGGAGAGGAGGGAGTTAGTTCAGTGGTGAGTAAGGGAGAGGAGGGAGTTAGTTAAGTGGTGAGTAAGGGAGAGGAGGGAGTTAGTTCAGTGGTGAGTATGGGAGAGGAGGGAGTTAGTTCAGTGGTGAGTAAGGGAGAGGAGGGAGTTAGTTCAGTGGTGAGTAAGGGAGAGGAGGGAGTTAGTTCAGTGGTGAGTATGGGAGAGGAGGGAGTTAGTTCAGTGGTGAGTAAGGGAGAGGAGGGAGTTAGTTCAGTGGTGAGTAAGGGAGAGGAGGGAGTTTGTCCAGTGGTGGGGAGGGAGAGGAGGGGGTTATAGTTCAGTGGTGGGTAAGGGAGAGGAGGAGGTTAGTTCAGTGGTGGGTAAGGGAGAGGAGGGAGTTAGTTCAGTGGTGAGTAAGGGAGAGGAGGGAGTTAGTTCAGTGGTGAGTAAGGGAGAGGAGGGAGTTAGTTCAGTGGTGAGTAAGGGAGAGGAGGGAGTTAGTTCAGTGGTGAGTAAGGGAGAGGAGGGGAGTTTGTCCAGTGGTGAGTAAGGGAGAGGAGGAAGGGGGTGAAGATACTATCTTGATTCTCATTTTTTTTGAAGAAGGAAATTACCAATTGTGTTTGACAATGAAGAAAACCTTTGAATGTTGGCCTATGATTCATGAACATCTTAATTGTCTAACATACGTTAACTCCTCATGAGCCCTTATGACCGCGTATTAAGCTTGTATGATAACTCACTGCATGTCAGTGTTTCACTCATGGGCATGTAACTCTTCAACTCTCCTCTCAAACCAGGTCTGTTTTCATAGTGTTATTAACGCCCCCTGTGGTTAGGTGATATCATTTTCCTCCGGAGAGTTCCGTCCTCTCTCTCTCTTGCCACAATGATCCCATTGTCCTCTAGGCACAGTGTTTCTCAACCAGGGAGTACTAGGACCCCTGGGGGTACTTGGCCTATTCACAGGGGGTACTTGAGAAGATGCATGAGATCATAGGCTTACTGGTAAAATGCATATGAGCGGGTACTTCCAGGGTACTCTGGGCAGAGCAAAATGTACAGTAACCGCAAAAAGGTTGGGATCCAGTGCCCTAGCTAGCCCCTCCAATATCCACAACCTCAAAAACACAGATCGTTGACGAAGCTGTTACGTTGTTAATGGTTAACTTTGCTGTTTGTCCTGATCACAACAAGAATTTTGCCCAGGCCACTTGATGTATTGTCATGTGTCTTTCATTGGTGTAATGTTTACGTACTATAGAGGCTCCATGCAAAAACAACACAAAACCACGGTGCACCCTCCCCTCAGCAGTCAGTCCTTCTCTATCTCCTGAATCAGTGAGAAGAAGGGATCTCTACATCTCCAGTACACTGACCTACGATGCCCTCTGGTGGGCCCGGGGTACAATCCTATTGCACTGGCTGTGCATGTAAAACTTGAGCTACCCCCCCTCCCAAATTTGCTACATTGGTGTTAGAAGCTGGATGGGGCTACCTTTGAACCGTTGAACCATTGAAGACATAGCCGTGTGTGAGGGACTTGAAGTGTGTGGGAGCATTTTCTGAAGGAACTGGGGTAATGTTTCAGCAGGACGTTCTGTTTGTCTGTCTGTCTGTCTGTCTGTCTGTCTGTCTGTCTGTCTGTCTGTCTGTCTGTCTGTCTGTCTGTGTCCACCTACCTCAGTAATGAAGCACTCAGTCCCCAAACAACACAGACACACTGGGGGTCATGACCTGTATGGTCACACACTCAGTAAATCTCTGACCTTTGACCTCCAGGATGGAGAGGCACATATTTCTCTGGGATTACACAGACCCACAAAGAATTTGTGAAAACAAAATCCAATTTTGATCAACTCCCATATCTATTGGGTGAAATACCACAGTGTGCCATCACAGCCGCAGGATTTGTGACCTGTTGTCACAAGAAAAGGGCAACCAGTGAAGAACAAACACCATTGTAAATACAACCTGGATTTATATGTGTATTTATTTTCCCTTTTGTACTTGAACTATTTGCACTACGTTACAACACTGTATAAATACATAATATGACATTTGAAATGTATTTAATCTTTTGCAACTTTTGTGAGTGTAATGTTTACTGTTCATTTTTATTGTTTATTTTCACTTTTGTTTATTATCTATTTCAATGTTTCCCATGCCAGTAAAGACCCTTAAATTGAAATGGGGGTAATAAACTAGCTAGAGAGAGAAGGTGACATGGGAGGAAGAGAGCAGAATGACTGCCCAGTTGCTGTTGGCAAGGCAACAGTGTAACATGGGTGAAAGCTGAACAGGAACAGCCACCCAGGGGTTTTCTACATTTTGTGCAGATAAAGGCTTGCGTTAGCCGGTAGCCGGTAGCCGGTAGGTGCGTTTGATTCAGAAGCCCTGTGCACCGGATAGGCAGTGTGTTCCCATTTTGAACCTTTTCATTTGTCTGAAAAGACAAATATCGGCAGACCGGAATATCTGTGGCTAAATCGAGTGCTTTTACTGTGCTGGCCTGTTGGATAGCATCAAATCACAGTGCCTACAACTTCCATCAAAGTTTGATACTAGCCTACATGAGTGAGTTCATGTTTAAGTTTTTATTCAGAACTATCAACACTATTTTAATTCAACTATCATAAAATAGTTGCCAAGTGTATCGGTAGCCCTGCGTATCGGTAGCCCTGCGTATCGGTAGCCCTGCGTATCGGTAGCCCTCGTCGTCTCTATTTTAATATCGAGGAATATTTCACTTTTTCTGGTCAGGAAGAACATGAATTTGTGCATGAGGCGGACGCGGTGCATCTCGAGTTTCGCCATCAGGTGGAAGACAGTGTCCCCTCTGGCCAGTCTCACCTTAGGAAAGGAGGAGAGAGCAGGGACCATGAGAGACGGACCCTCTGTCTGGCCAGTCTCACCTTAGGAAAGGAGGAGAGAGCAGGGACCCTGAGAGGCGGACCCTCTGTCTGGCCAATCTCACCTTAGGAAAGGAGGAGAGAGCAGGGACCATGAGAGGCGGACCCTCTGTCTGGCCAGTCTCACCTTAGGAAAGGAGAAGAGAGCAGGGACCATGAGAGGCGGACCCTCTGTCTGGCCAGTCTCACCTTAGGAAAGGAGGAGAGAGCAGGGACCATGAGAGGCGGACCCTCTGTCTGGCCAGTCTCACCTTAGGAAAGGAGGAGAGAGCAGGGACCATGAGAGACGGACTGTCTGCTGCTCTCTCCCTCCGTCCACTGAGACTAATGCCATGTTCAAGACAACTGGGAACTCAGCAAAAAAAACGAGATCCGGCTGGGGAAAATCGTTTTCAACGGTCATCCAACTCGGAATTCCAAGTCTGAAACTCAGGCAACTTTCTAGAGTTCTGACCTGAAGACACCTGACATCATAATTGTACTTTTTCCTCTTCTTCCGAGTTCCCAGTTGTCTTGAAAGCACCATGCCCATGAGATGCAGGTACCATCAGTCCAGTAAAATAAAAAAGCAATTTATTTCAGTTTATGCTCAGCTCTGCCTCGCACGTGCTACACCAACTGATCTGTTTTGTTATCAAAGCTCGAGTTTTGAAATAAAATGTGCTCTGAGAAGAACAACATTGTCAGGCCAGGCATATAGCCAATATTCTGTGATAATGTATTATGCCTACTTCACAAGCCTCATTCCTACAGAACTGTTTTTATTAAGTTAATGTTAAATTTTTTAAGTCATGTTTAAAACAGCTCTGAGCGGTAGATCTCGGCTTGCTTTTTGACTGTGAAAGTCGTCTGGACTCTTGAGAAAAGGTTGGTGACCACTGCTGTAGTAGAATATGGGTTGCACATTTAATGTATGAAAACCCAAAACATCATCTATTGTTATGCTATGCCCAAAAACAAGATAACAGCTATGGATACAGAGATATGTATATATATTTTTATAATAGATATGTGCCGGTTTGACAGAATATTTTTTCCTGATTTTAATTGTTACCTCAGGTCTCAGTCTTCTGCCAGATAATAGTACTGAAGGTTTGTTTTCCACATAACAACATATGACTGTCACCAAAACACACACACACACACACACACACACACACACACACACACACACACACACACACACATACACACACACCTACACACACACACACACACACACACACACACACACACACACACACACACACACTCAGCTCGCTCCTCTGCTCTGCCCCTGGTCATGTCTGAGAGGCTCTCAGGAGAGTCTTGTCCCTGGGGGTCGTTCTGGGTCTCTGAGACCTGAACCCATCATAACCTGCTGGAACACTAGGGATCTTCCTCTCCCCCTGTGACCTCCTTCTGCCTCTCACCCTGTGACCTCCCTCTGCCTCTCCTCCTCCTGTGACCTTCCTCTCCTCTCCCACCCCCCTTTGACCTTCCTCTCCCCTCTTCCTTTCCCTCTCCCCCGTGACGTCCCTCTTCCTCTCCTCTCCCTCTCCCCCTGTGCCCTCCTACCTCTCCCCCTGGAACACTAGGGATCTTCCTCTCCCCCTGTGACCTCCCTCTGACTCTGCCCCTGTGACCTCCCTCTGCCTCTCCTCTCCTCCTCCTGTGACCTTCCTCTCCTCTCCCACCCCCCTTTGACCTTCCTCTCCCCCTCTTCCTTTCCCTCTCCCCCGTGACTTCCCTCTTCCTCTACCTCCCCCTTTTAACATCCCTCTTTCTCTCCCTCTCCCCCGTGACATCCCTCTTCCTCTTCCTCCTCTCCCTCTCCCCCTGTGCTCTTCTACCTCTTCCTCCCCCTTTTGACCTTCCTCTCCTCTCCCCCTGTGACCTCCCTCTTCCTCTCTTTCTCCCCCTGTAACCTCCCTCTTCCACTCCTCTCCCCTGTGACCTCCCTCTTTCTCTCCTCTCCCCCTGTGACCTCCCTCTTCCTCTCCTCTCCCTCTCCCCATGTGACCTCCCTCTTCCTCTCCTCTCCCTCTCCCCATGTGACCTCCCTCTTCCTCTCCTCTCCCCCTGTGACCTCCCTCTCCCTCTCCCCCTGTGACCTCCCTCTTCCTCTTCTCTCCCTCTCCCCGTGACCTCTTTCTACCTTTCCCTCTCCCCCTGTGACCTCCCTCTTCCTCTCCCTCTCCCCCTGTGACCTCCTTCTACCTTTTCCTCTCCCCCTGTGATCTCCCTCTTCCTTTCCCTCTCCCCCTGTGATCTTCCTCTCCCTCTCCCCATGTGCCTTCCTACCTTTCCCTCTCCCCCTGTGTCCTCCTTCTACCCCTCCTTCTCCTCTTGTGATCTCCTTCTACCTCTTCCTTCCTCCTTTTGACCTCCCTCTTCCTCTCCCTCTCCCTGTGGACTCTTTCTACCTATCCCTCTCCCCCTGTGACCTCCCTCTTCCTCTCCCTCTCCCCCTGTGATCTCCCTCTTCCTCTCCCTCTCCCTGTGGCCTCTTTCTACCTTTCCCTCTCCCCCTGTGATCTCCCTCTTCCTTTCCTCTCCCTCTGCCCCTGTCACCTCCCTCTTTCTCTCCCCTTGTGATCTCCTTCTACCTCTCCCTCTGCCCCTGTGACCTCCCTCTTTCTCTCCCCTTGTGACCTCCTTCTACCTCTACCTCTGCCCCTGTGATCTCCCTCTTTCTCTCCCCTTGTGAACTCCTTCTACCTCTCCCTCTCCCCCTGTGACCTCCCTCTTTCTCTCCCCTTGTGACCTCCTTCTACCTCTCCCTCTGCCCCTGTGACCTCTCTCTTTCTCTCCCCTTGTGACCTCCTTCTACCTCTCCCTCTCCCCCTGTGACCTCCCTCTTTCTCTCCCCTTGTGACCTCCTTCTACCGCTCCCTCTGCCCCTGTGACCTCCCTCTTTCTCCCCCCTTGTGACCTCCTTCTACCTCTCCCTCTCCCCCTGTGACCTCCCTCTTTCTCTCCCTCTGGTGTATCTTCTCCAAACTACTCCACTGTCATCACATCAGTGTGACAACTGAGAAAATACGTAGTTATTCCACAGGTAAAGGCCACTGATATAGAGAATGAACTCACCATAGAGTGCCGTTTTTAGAGTTTACCTCTGTAGTCATCAGACCTGGGTTCAAATACATGTGTTTTTGATGGTGTTTTATTTAAATACTGATTTTCTGTGTATTTAAGTATTTTCAAATAATGTGGTCCAAATCAACTACTTCTATTGGAACTATTTGAAAGTATTTTTTCCCATAATATCCTAGAAATAGCCTACTAAATACTACAAAAGAAACGTGCCAGCAGACCTGGGTTCAAATGCATGGTAGTATTTTAACACGATCTGTATATTTGAGTATTATTGGAGGGGATTTCTCTATTTTACAAATACATTCCAAAACTCAACTACTTGTGCTTTCAAATCAAAATATCAAAATACTTACTTGTAAATGTCTTCATTCTTCTGCACCTGAAATCATGAGACTATTAGGTGAAAATGCATATAAAAGCAATAATTAGAATGTACTCATTTGTAATTATGTCTTTCTGCTTTCTTATTTCTTAG